>NW_016157182.1:428400-448502 GCF_001687245.7 Rhagoletis zephyria
CTTGCAACAATTCTTTACCAAGAAATACGTTTATGGTAAAATTTTGAAAAATGGGCGTGGCTCCGCCCACTTATGATCACATATATATATATCGGTAACCGTTCTACTAATTTGTACCAAACTCGGTGTGGTTATTGTGCTTGCACATATAAGCAAAACGTTGAAAATTATTGAAATCGGACTGAAATAACGGCCGCTTTTCATATAACGGTAAATTTCAGAAATGCTTGAAACTTCAATATTTCGAAATTGAAGGACGCTAATTTACTCAAAATTGATACACCCCGGCTTACCATCTAGCGGAAGGTTACGGAAAGGTGAAAAAACATATATTTAATACTTGCGCCAGGTATTTAATGTTCGGCTCCGCCCGAACTTAGACTTTCTTACTTGTTGTAATATAAGTTTGCAGAAGAAAAGTTACATACCGTTTAATTAAGAGTAAAAGGCGGACTACGTCTATACTTTCACTTTTTTTTAGTTATTTACATGCAGCACTTAAAAATAATTGTTTACCAAAGATCCTATTTCGAACTTCGAACGAAAAAAATTGGTTTGATCCAATACCTAGACAAAAAATTGATTTTGCGGTATAGTGTAATTTATAGAAGCGTCGTATTATAAAAAGTTTTTATTTAATGTTTTTTCTACTTTTTAGACTTGTCTATATAAAGATTTGGAATGTTTACTACGTTTATGCGTTTGTTCATTTCATCAGATCCTTTCATGAAATGCACTTAAGAGTTACAACATACATTCTGGCTCTTCGTTAGAAAGCTAAATTCAGTGGCATTTGTGGTCAAAGAGATGAAAATACATTGCCAAATGGAACTAAAAAACGGTATATCTATTGATATCTGTCCGCTTTTGTCGCACAATAAAATCGGCAAAGGTTTGGTAGAAGGAGATAAAGTTGTGTCAAAATATGGCAAATCCTACGCAGTGTGCCTTATTTAGGTGCAAATTTGTTTAGATAACTTTTATTATAGAGTGAAAATTTCTCAAGTGGGCCTCCTACGGTTGGACGGTGAAGATTTTTTTGCCCCAATCAAAAAAAGAAATACAATTTGAGCAATTTTATACAATACGAAGTTTTACAAGAGTTAGGCCCTCCGCATACGGCTCGTCTTGTCATCGTATCGTCATCGGCGCGACATGTATTATTTATGTAGCGACCTTGACGATACGCTTACAAGTCCGCACAAAATGCGACTATCTATCGTCAAAGTACTAGTTGTCGAGCAGCGATGAAGAGGAATTTATTTTTATTAAATTATCTCCTTTGTACATCGAAGGAGAAATAAAAGAAAATGGAAGAATTGGGTATATCCATATATTAAAAATAATTCAAATATAATAATAATTCAATATAAATTTGTAAGCTTTGCTCTAAATTAAAGCTTAGTATTTTGAATACGCGCGTTTGTAAAAACTTTTTGATTCGGGCCCCCGAAACCATTGTACAAATAACCGAACCGATCCCTTTTATGTACAGATCGGTTAGTTCTTCATTTTAATATTCCTGTAAATTGTTATTATATAGGCACGCGCATTTTTCGGCATATTGAACAAATGGTATAATTTCAGCATACATTTTTGTTTTCAAACGATAGTCGTCGTGCTGCATGCATGCTGCGACGATTACGCGTAGCTGACGACTCGTGTGCGGTTCCTCATTTAAACACACGGGTGCGACAACAAAGCGTATTCTGCATGCATGACGAGCCAATGACGATACGGAACGAGCCGTGTGCGGAGTGCCTTGTTGTTACAGACTCTTTTTACATGAATTCAGTAATTATTTATTGTCTACCGATTCATAGCATTTACATTGCTGCTTCTTTTTCATTAATTATACATCCTTTAGCCTGCCGGTTAAAATAATCGTTACTTGTAAAAAATAATAATTTTTATAAACAAATGAAAGTACTTATTACTTCTCGATCACATTTTTTGATCGTGTACATTGAATATCATTTTCTATAACACATTATTTGAAAGAAAAAAAAATAATTCGAAAGCTTGCATGTAGTCGTATGTTATCAATTTTTCGCTCGCCTCGCATCATACATTGTTCGCGTTGCGCGTGACACAGTATCGTAGAGAAGCAAATGCAGCCGTAATACTTTTACTATACTGCAAAGTTTGTACTGAAATTTGGACAATTAAAAACGGGGAATGAAAACGTTGTAAAAATGTGGTCCAATTAAAATTGCCATATCCTAGGGCAGGATCATATACTCCAGCTCTGCATTATATTTATTAGAGTAGCGCAAAATTACTCCAAAGGACTACATTTTGTAAGTACTCCAGTATGACACAAATGGACCACAGGATCAAACAGTTTTTGTAGGGGTGTACTTTCACACATACATATTTATACACCTGCATACATATGCATACACGTCAGCCAGGATTTTGTTTGCGAAACGTGACGCGGAATTTCAACAAGTTTTCAATGAGATTTTTTCACCAATTTCAGTGCATTGGCAGCTCAATTCAGTTTGGTAAAACTCAAAAAGATTACAAGGAAAGCAGGCGCTTAAAAATTATTAATTTAACTCGCTATATCCAAAAAAATAAAAATTTTAAAATAAGCGGCTCAATTGATGCTTTCGCGTTTACATAAATAGAGGTCGACAAAAACATAATGACTGAGAGTGTAGGATTTTTTTTTTTCTGATGATATAAGATGTTTCTTCGTAAATTGATATTACGTATAATTAGGGCTCCAAATATTTAGGATGTGCCAGCGAGTTGAATAATTATTAATAGCTCTCACCTTCTTAAAGAAGCCGCAACGAGAATCCTACAACTCGGCTAACTATATTGCGGCTGAACAAGTGAAAACCGTCACTGAATCACAAAATTAAACAAATCAAATTGAGAGTTTTATTGAAATTTGTTAAATTACATTTTTTAGCAAAGTAAATTATTAAATTTTTACGACAATTTAGAAACTGCAGTGGAATTGTGATAATCGTTAGGCTTAATTTTCATCGCCAAATTCTCTTTATGAAAAGTAGTGGGACCTAAAAGTATACAACATAGAAAAGTAACAAATGCAGTGTGTAGTCCGCCAAATCTGGCAGTATGATGGGGTAACTCGAATACTCGAATCAAAATTAGCGACAGCAAATGTTGTAGGCAGACAAAAGTCTGTTTTGGCAAACATATCGTAGGAACAAAAAAGTACTACCAGTTACAATCGAATAGTTGCGGAACAATAGGCAACCCCTGGCCGGAACTTATGACACCGCTTTGCCAGAGCATCTGAATCGGAACTTAACAGTCTATGATAGTGCACATGTTATTTTACGACATTCATTTTGAAACAGTTGCGTTCATAAGTGAATATTATTATTGTGGTTATTGTACAGTTAAAAATTGTTATGAAGTCTGAAGAAACGGGTAAATCTACATTTATTTTGAATAGTTTCGATTTAGTAAAATGTAATTTAAGTAATAATATCAGTAATACAATACTTCCGGTATTTTTTAGTGATTATTTTTCCATTACTTTGCAAACCAAAAACGTTTAGTTATACTTCCGCGCACTTTGCCGTTGCATTACTAGTTGTGTTTTACAGAATGGAGCGTTGATAGTATTACTGCATAGAAATTAGCTGCGGATTGCTGATTAAGATAGATCTAAAAAAATTGTTTCGTTAACATATGTAGAGATTTTGTCATTTATTTCATAAGATGCATGACAAAATTCTATGAATTTTGAGAACAAACTAAAGTTTCTTGAAAATGATCTCTTATCACCTGTTACTTTCCCCGATGACCAAATAACAGATACCAAGCAAAAATTTTCACAATTAAAAGCACAGCTCATACAAATTTGGATAAAGGCACATAGAAAAGAAAACGTTTTTTTGGAACAAGGAACATTTTCAATTCCATAAGTTATGCAACAACAGCGATCTAGTCGGCCACAAAAAAAGTTCTAGGGGGTGTTTCTAGACTCCTCAGGGTGAATTTAAAACGATGGGGAGTTACAGGGGCAGAAATAGTGCTCAGTACTTTTGCTAAAAAAATGCTCTCGGTAAGTTCTAGTAAAAATTCGGCTCTAACGACTTTCTTAAAATTTTTATTCAGATAATGTTTAAGTTTAAAGTTTATCTAGACAGGCATTATCTCTGGAAATATTTGTACAAGTTTCCACCTATTCGACATTATTTATAAGCTAAATAAAACATAATTTTGGGTACCAAGTGAAAAATATTTTAAAAATCCTTAATTCAGAGATATTTTTAACAGGGTTGCAAACTGTTGTCCATCATATATATAAGCATTTAATTTATTGTTTAAAAATTAAGATACTATTCGTGGATACCATAAGAAAGCTCTTAAAAAATCTTTCCTATGTAGAAAGTTTTGTTCCTTAGCATAATACTTTAAGGGTGGCACTTATTTTCGATTTTACATAATTTTACTAGAACCAGGAATGGAAATTAACTTTTTTTTTAATATTTCAAAAGTTATCTGTAGAAAATACATTCCGAACATTATTAACGATGTCAACTCCTGGCGGCACCTTTAACTAATAAAAACTAACAAACTTTCTCAAAAACTTTTTTGAGTACCAATAATTAAAATAATTATGATTTAAGTTTTCAAAATTCGGGTATGCCATATGCAATATTTTTGCGCGCGCAACTCCTTTTTGAGTAGGCGACCTTCGGCCGCGCTTCAAAGTAGTATCAGCTCTAGCCGTACCAATATCTCTAGTTGGAAATAAGGCCGTATCGAAATTATGGTTATTTTTCCAATCGCCAAGCGAAATAAAGCCACTATGGCCTTATTGCGTATGGTGTTATTCCACCCCACCGTTTTATACATGATACTCTTGTACTGATAAATTTTACATATCATTTTCAAAGGCAGTCAGCACTACAACCTGTATCTAAACATATCAAACTAAATCTCCACGAAATATAAAATTAAAATTCACTAATCCGCAATTCCCTAATGCATGCACTGGCATTTTACACATTTACTACAAAATTCACTAATAACGAGCGTTTAAAAGCGAAAGCGGAAACTGGCAATAGCATTAGAAGTGGAAACCGGAAATGAAAGCGGAAACAAAGTCACCATTATTGCCGCGCCTGACACAAACATATGTATTTCACTCCTATAAAGATAACCAGAGCACAACTCGCCTCTAACGCTTATAAAAATATGCAGGTGGTATAGCACGTGCATGAAAACATTTTCACGACTAAACTACCCAAGAGGAAAAGTTTTGCACAACATTCAATAAAATACGTTGTGGGTAGGTCGTCCTGTAAAAAATTACTTGTACAACGGAGAGTCCAACATTTTAAGCAAAATCTATTTAACAAGTGTGATTGAATTTGACATTGTTCTCAAAGGAACCATGCTACATTGCCAAATTGAAAAAAAATTATGAGCTTTGAATAGTTTGTTTATATTTTTTGACATAATAGTACCTTAAAAGAGAGCCGCAATTAGTTGTCAATCACACCTTGGTTTTAAGCATTATATCCAGCTCTCAAGAAAAACTAAAAAAATCATGTAAAATGACGCAGATTTCTTATATCAGGTTGCGGCTCTTAACCCTTTCGATCCGGAAAGCAACCAGCAGAGAAATCTAGGTCTTAGTTATATTTTTAGCTTTGGGATATATAATACAAAAAGTATAAAAATTATAAAAGGACCACCCCCTTCCTCCAGGTGGCCTAGGAAGGGTGGGACACATGTGCCCTATTCGCAATTTTGTACGTCTGAAAAATCGTTGCCAGAAAAGTCCCCAGACACATCACACTCCATTATCTCGGGTAATATTTTATCCTATTTTGGTTTCTTCGACATTCATATGTATGTAGTACAAAGTGCGTATACGCAAACAGATTATTTATTATGTAAATGTCAAAGAAAATTAAAAAATGTCCACAAACACTAAGCGGGACATATTCATCCCAAGAAAGAATACTTACGGGACACATTTGTCCCATAAAAAACAGAAATGCCATTTTCAGAAGAGAACTAAGCGGCTTGAGTGTAAGTTGTCTGCACAAGAATCATTTCGAACCATTATCTGAACCTCAAAATACCAGCGGGTGGTATTTATAACCCAATTCCAATACGTAGATTTTATTTTAGTTATGAGAAAACTTCTGCCGGGACGTATGTGTCCCGTTCTTATCGAAAGGAGTAAGAAAAAAATTCTTGTATATTAATTTCTTGAAGAAAATTTACAGCAAAACCAAAGTAGTTTTTCAGGCAAAAGAAATAACGAAAAATAATTGTTGTGATTGTTTTTGAGAGCTGGATACTAAGCATAACTAAAAACAAAAACAGAATACCCGAAAAATCACATAGATCAGGTTGTAGGTAGGTTCCTGAATCGTCGTCCACTTTTTTTTGCTGAAAAAGCGTTATATTCGTAATTTATGTGCTCATACATATGTAGAATATTTTCCATATGATGTATCTATGGTCTTATCTAGTAACCTGAAATTCGCCTATTTTTCTTCATTTTATCTTGCAATTCACACTCACGACTGGAATTCAAAGCAACGCTCTCAGAAAAGTTGAGAAATGCGTATGAAAAGAACGAAATATTGGTAATACAATGTTCTNACCTAGTACTGCATACTAACATGTTTCGGGCCCCGGCGAAGTCGATCAGCCTCAATCCGTTGTCGGACGTTTCGTCGTGGACTATGACTTCCACTTCGATAAATAATCGAAAAAAACTAGTGCAGACACCGATTGAAATGAGTGGAACGTGAGTTTTCAAGTGGTTTTCAGCGAAAACTTGTTTTCGTTTGACAGATTTTACATTGACGAAAACACAAGTTTTAGGTCGAAAACCAGTTTTAGCAACGAAAACATGTTTTTGATGTCGGTCAGAACATGGTATAAGAGTATCATAGGCGATCCTAATGAGCAGGCATGGGCAGAGAACGAGCAGACGCGTATACGTATACAAGCAAGAGCGTAACGATGAGAACGCGACAGCATGCAAAATGACCTTGCAAAAAATTGTGCGACTAATCTCTAAAGAGAGTATTCCGAGATTACTCTCAAGCGGGTACAATTGGGCATTAATTAGTCGCAACTAGTCTCATACGGGTACTAATGGAGGTCAATTAGTCTCGACTCATCCCTTATGGGTATAATTGGAGATCAATTAGTCCCCAACTCATCTCTAACGGGTACTATTAACGATTTAATGATATGTACGCACTTAGTCAATGAAATTTCATGTGCGGCGTTGGCACACAGAGAGAGTATTCGCCTAACAAAACTGAGCAACCCGGTTCGAATCGCAGCTGGCGCAAATTTTTATTTTTATTTTTTAAAAGTGACTAGTCGCTTTTTATACCCTTTCGGGTATAAAGGTGAACAATTAGTCTCTTCATAGGACATGCTCGAACAAAAGCGATCAGTTCATTCCATATAAAGAGATCAAAAGTGGTATTAGTCGCATGCTCCTTTGCGATTGCTCCCGGAGTCATCCCGGATTAGTCTCATTTTTTGCAGGGGAATTAGTCACACTAACACATTCTCACTTTTAGCTAACGCTTGTGCCCACCTCTGGTAATGAGCATCAACCAAAATCTATTCGCCGAGGTTTCACATTCATAACCAGTGTTGCCACAAAATCTTTTTATTTTTTACCAAAATCCTCGGAAAAAGTTATCAAATTCAACAAAAAATTACCAAACTTATTTTATGTGCAGAACTGTACAAACATACATATCGAGCCCTAACCGCCATAATAACGTAACCAACATCTTTTTTAATTTTCTTTTTGATGCGGAAATGTTCCTAGAGCATCAAAAAGAAAATTTGGAAAAAAATGNGAACTGTACAAACATACATATCGAGCCCTAACCGCCATAATAACGTAACCAACATCTTTTTTAATTTTCTTTTTGATGCGGAAATGTTCCTAGAGCATCAAAAAGAAAATTTGGAAAAAAATGTAGCTTACGTTATTTTGGCAGTTAGGGCTCGATATATATGTATATCCAAAGATACCAAGCTTTTCAGGCAATCAGCGCTCTATTAACCTAAAATGTTTACGAAAGTTTATTGCATTTTTTTAAATATTGAACAAAGTTTGAATTTGTTAGAGCTCTGTTAAAGAAAGAAAAATATTTTTATAAAAAATAACCAAAATTAAGTTACTAAAAAAAATAATATGTTAAAACTTGTCAAAATATGGTGCGGCTATAATTTTTTCGACCACTGTATGTAAACAAGTGACAAGAAAATATATCAAAAATTCAACGCTTGAAGGAAAGCTTTCGACTCACACATAGACAGAGTGAAGCCCCGCTGAATGCCGTAGCTTTTTGAACGAGAACATACGTATTGTAATTGAAAAGCTGACGAACTGACAGGGAAAGGTAGGACCCAAAACCTTCCAGGAAAGGACACGGTGGATATACTTAGCAAAAGCCAAAGCAGTTTGTTAAAGAACACACCATTCTAGTAGCCAAGGAATGCTGGAACAACTTTCGTCTTGCCAAACTTTCAGGATTACCTCAGGTGGAATCAGAACCAATATTTGACATGTAAAACCGAATTGGAAAAGTTACCAAATTGAAAAATAAATTACCAAATTACCAAACTTGATAAATAAAGAAAAAAAATACCAATTTTGGTTAAAAATCCCAAAGCGGCAACGCTGTTCATAACATTTCTTAGCAACAACTCGTCGGGTATTCATGTGTGTTTTTGAGCGTATCTATTGAAAATAGGAATAATATTACTGAATAAAAAGCTTTTTTTTCATATACATACATAAATATGTACATATGCATATGCTTACGATCAAACGCAGGACCAAATCCAAAGAAATTAAATTTGCTGGAATCAGCTAGATAGGTGAAGAATATCTTTTTGAGAAGGAATCTTAAAAAACAAACAAACAAATATTTGGCCCAGCTTCAGCCTCCGCGGTGTTCGTCTTAATATTGTTACAGGTAGGATGGTAGGGGCTAGAGTTTAAGAGGAAGCATGGAAATTTTACTATTGTCTGTCGAGGCACATAAATAGATTTAAGCGATTTAGGGGGCCAAAAGTGATATTATAAAAAGTAAGCATATACATAAATGTGTGGTTTTTTTTGGTACAACACAAGTCTTCGACCCACACAATATCCCTCTCGCTCATGCATCACGCCGCTGTGTCAATTTACAGTTAGTCGAAGTATTATCGAAACTTATTGTATACGGCCAAAACACTAACATATGTATAATCTATATAGTATACGCATTTGTTCACAAAAATCTTATGAAAACAGATTAAAAATTTATTGTTTGTAATTACTTTCTAAGCGTCTAAAAGTTAGGTATTTTTGCATAGATTGGAGCCCTTATGGGAGGTTTTAAAATATTTCAGTGTGCATGCCTGACGTATTTTACTTTAGAGGACAAAGAGTACATACTTAGATGAACATTGTAGTAAAAATTAGCCGCAGATTCACGCCGACTCCGGGGTAAAGCACATTTAAACTTTGTAGAAGATAACCTGGTTAAAAATTTGTTTTTTTTTTTGGCGTCCCGGATGCAATTATCCAATTACTATATAGACGACATTTTGTAGTATAATAAATTTTAGTAGAATAAATTGCATGTTTAAAGTTACTGACAAATCACATTGATTTTTGGCATTTTTTACCAACAGTGACACATAATTTTTCCATTAAAAGTATGCCCGAACATTTTTTCATGATAAAAATATAGTAAGGTAGAACCGCTGAGAGTCACTTTTAAAATTCTTGACGTTTCCAAACAATTTAATATTTAAATTTACTCACAAACTCACGCACACATTTTCATTTTCAATCTCAAGCAACAACAATTTCGAACAATTTCAATTTTTTATTTTCACTTTTATATGATTTTAAAATGTTGGCAAACTTCAAAAAAAAATCATGGCCGACAAATTGAGAGAACGGTTCTACCTTGCTATGTTTGTATCATGGTTTTTTATACCCGAGCGCACTTGTGCACAAGGGTATATTAATTTTGTTCACATAACGGTTGTTTGTAACAGCCAAAACGAATCGAGATAGATATAGACAAATGTATACATAAATGATCAGGATGAAAAAAGAAATCGATTAAGCCATGTCTGTCTGTCCGTCCGTCTGTCCGTCTGTCCGTCTGTCCGTCTGTCCGTGTACACGATAACTCGAGCAAAAATTGAGATATCTCAACGAAATTTGGTATGTAGGTTTCCCTTAATCCAAGGTAGGTTGGTATTGAAAATGGGCGAAATCGGACTTTAACCACGCCCACTTCCCATATAACGGTAATTTCCAGAAATACGAAAACTGCGATATTTTAGTAACTACTGAAGATAATTCACTCAAAATTGATATTTACAATAATTTTTAGACGAAAAATAAGAATATTATAAATTTTTGGAAAATGGGCGTAGCCACGCCCACTTATGGTTACATGTGTATATCTTGGTAACCGCTGCACCAATTTCTTCCAAACTTGGCACAGTTGTTGGCCTTCGCACAACATACCAAATGGCCGAAAATTTTTAAAATCGCTCAATAACCACGCCTACTTCCCATATAACGGTAATTTTCAGAAATACGAAAACTGCGATATTTTAGTAACTACTGGAGATTATTCACTCAAAATTGATATTTACAATAAGTTTTAGACGAAAAATAAGAATATTATAAATTTTTGGAAAATGGGCGTAGCCACGCCCACTTATGGTTACATGTGTATATCTTGGTAACCGCTGCACCAATTTCTTCCAAACTTGGCACAGTTGTTGGCCTTGGTACAGCATAAAAAACCGCCGAAACTTTTTAAAATCGGACAATAACCACGCCCACATCCCATATAACGGTAATTTAGAGAAATACAAAATCTTCGATAAATCAGTAAATATTGAAGCTAATTTATTCAAAATTGATGCTTGCAACAATTCTTTACCAAGAAATACGTTTATGGTAAAATTTTGGAAAATGGGCGTGGCACCGCCCACTTATGATCACATATATGTATATCGGTAACCGTTCTACCAATTTGTACCAAACTCGGTGTGGTTATTGTGCTTGGCACATATAAGCAAAACGTTGAAAATTATTGAAATCGAACCAAAATTACGGCCGCTTCTCATATAACGGTAAATTTCAGAAATGCATGAAACTTCAATATTTCGAAATTGAAGGAATCTAATTTACTCAAAATTGATACACCCCGGCTTACCATCTGCGGCAGGTTTCGGAAAGGTGAAAAAACATATATTTAATATTTGCGCCGGGTATTTAATGTTCGGCTCCGCCCGAACTTAGACTTTCTTACTTGTTTTATATGTATTTAAGAGCATATCACCAAAAAAATTGCAACAAATCAACCGGATTTTTCAGCAACTTGAATCTTGTACTATATTATACCGACAAATTTAATGGGCTACAAAACTGCGTACTCAAAATTTTTTACGAAATCGGAATATAAAATTGTGAATCTGTTTGCAAATTTATTGAAATTTTCTGATTTCTGCACAAAGTTTAGATATAAATGACGGACTTTTTTTTAATCGCCTAAATCAACCAGTGCGCGAGGAGCACTGTTAGACAAAACATTTTTTGATGTTGCTCCAACGAAAGATCCAACCTTGATCCTACCGCGCGAGAGAAGGGATCGTATTATTATAAGATCTAATAATAATAAAATTCTTCATCTTGTTTGTAACCGCATAAACATTTTTGGCTGAATCCAGTAAAATGCATCAGTGGTTTCTTTTTTGTGGCGTCTGAAGCTAATTGTAGCTAAGAGCTTCTCCACCGGGTTTTCCGCTGCAAGAAGGGGGGCTCTCCATCGGAGGGTGGATTGAATACTTTCAAATCTGGAGCGTATGCATCAATTCCTACGACAATGCCACGTCAGCGGAGCCGTCGTTATTGTAGAGCTCAAAGCCCTACCAAAAGAGTATACTTCACTATACTTTCAGATAAGATGGAAAATGCATTTAGGGAGGAAACAAACAGCCGGATCGTAACAGCTGTTATAATAACATTGTTATTAGAGCAGCCATACACAAGGGCTTTTTCGAAAAGTGTAATCAGCGAAGATGGATCAGGGGTATCTTCTTCAGAACAAGCATAAATAAATCAGCTATTTGTGCTTACTTTTAAGGCATAGAAAAACCGTTTTAGAAAGAATAAATACTCTTTATGAAAGCTCTGAGAAATGTATTGCGTTTCGTTCACGAACTATATGTCCGTTTCTCGTACTGCCGTTCATTAATATCTTTTCAGATGTGGGCAGTGTTGCCGTTTTGAAACATATGTATCCAATTGGATACATTCTCGCCTTAAATTTTGAGGGATACTTCGTTTTTTTCCTCAGTGTAAATTTGGATACTTTTTCCCATAAGTATTCGTAATATTAAGGAATTTTTTTTTATTTATGTACACGCTATTATAACATTTTTAACAGTTGGCTACGGATCCTCCAAGCAAGAAATTTTCCTTTATTCTTGTCCCTTTGAAAAATTAATTTTTTAGCTACATAAACGTTCATTTAATAATACCAAGTAGTTTGCAAATTAAAAATAGTTTTCCGGCCTGTAGTAGTTAACTGTAATGCAAAAAAATCAACTTCTACATCCCGAGCAACACTTGTCCTAGCATTCAAAGGAAACTTACAACCATACCGATGACTAATTATCAACAATAACTTGACTGTACTAAAAATAACTTATAACTTCTAGATTTTCAGTTATATGTCGTTAAGTGAGAATTCAAACAAGCCGGAAATAGGAATTTTTCTTGAAGGCGGAATTTAAATACAAATACAAGTATTTGAGAAATTTTTTAATTTAATAGATAGCTCCCAATCCACCAGTTTGATTGAAAAACATTGTAACCATAATAGCAGGAAATAACAATTTACTGAACTAAATGTAACAGGTTAAAATTAGTATTATTTTGATAGACTAGGAAATTTTTTTTTTAATTTATTATTTGTGGGAATCTAATCGTAGTAATAAACACCGAACATGCGGAAACTTTGGCTCGTCGTTGTAGTCAGTATTTTCCCATTCTTAGAAGCAGATCTGGGAAACAAACGCCGGTAGCTATAGTCAAAATTAAATCGACACTAAAGTTAGTTGCAGCCTTTTTGACAGGTATCCCATTGAAAATTATGTCGAAAATCTGCAATTAACTTTAGAGTCGACTTAATTTTGACTATAACCACGAGCCTTTGTTTCCCAAATCCGTGCCTAAGAATGGGAAAATACTGACTACAACGATAGGTTTATTAAGGGGCCGAGTTTCTCTTCCATAGATGTACCGTGTAAAAATGTCCGCTCTTTTCTGTGGATACAT
Source organism: Rhagoletis zephyria (assembly GCF_001687245.7). Lineage (NCBI taxonomy): Eukaryota > Metazoa > Arthropoda > Insecta > Diptera > Tephritidae > Rhagoletis > Rhagoletis zephyria. The sequence continues at coordinate 441,755 of NW_016157182.1, forward strand.
TTGGATAGAGTTTTCGATTTTTTATGGATACCTTAAAGGCTAAGGCAGTGGCAACACTGGTTGTGGGCTTCGAGTTTGAAATTTTACCATTTTCTACAACAAGCTTACTTAAAATGAGACAAATTATAAAAAAAAATCAGAATTTAGTCAGTGAATGCTCATTGGTTGAAGGAGCGGATAAGAATATATTTTACAGTCGATTCCTTTTTACAAGCTTTTATTTAACTTCACTTGTATGTATGTATGTATGTCCTGGAACTTTGCAGTCAATATTTAACAAACTTCCCGATGAGCTACAGACTTGAAACTTCAAACTTAGCTCAGAACTCGAGGACAATACAATTTAAAAGATGTTTTAATCCGCTAGGTGGCGCAGGAGTCGAGATATTTGTAAAACCCGCATTTTTCATTCTAATCTCACTACGTGTTTTTTATAAGAACTGTGATAAAATTGTAAGTAAAAAGGCACTGACACGAACTTATTAATATGCATAAGGTTTTCAGCTTGCAAAGAAGTATTAGAACGCTATTAAGTGTTCCTACTGTCAAAAATATTTTCAGTGTGACCTAGCAGCTACATAGCATATTGGTGTGTATTTATATGTCTTCTCAGGATACATAGTTTAAGACAATTCTTAGGCAGTCTGCACACGGGTTGTTTAGCTTTATATTACATTTACATTGAACCCAAATGTGTCATTTGGGGGAGAAATAATAAATGCGAAGCCAAATTACATTTGTACGCATTTAAACAAAATCACAAAGAAAATGCGTTCCAATTTTCGTACTATTTTATTAAACTCACTCAGAAACAAAAGTTCCACAAAAGCGTTCGTTTGTCATTGACATTCGGAATTTTTCAAAATCAAAACAAAGACAACGAAATGAATAAATCTTTGAAATTTCTATACAAAAATTGTTAATTTATACATAACCTTTAAATATTTCTTGTTTAATCAAAGAATAATTGCCTATTTGTTTCCAAAATATGTTAAAAATATAAGGCACGCAGTGTTTGCTAACATTCCTTTTGTTTTTGTTCTCCCTTTTCAATTGATGAGAAGTTAAAGGAAATGCGAATTAAGTAGATAGGATAGTAGTAGGCATTTGGGCCCAATGTAAATGTAATATTAGACGCATATTAAATTTTTTATACAGCGACGATTCCTCTACGACTTCAAAGCATAAAACTATCAGCGCAAAAATGTCAAGTGATGAAAAATCATGATAAAATTTCCCCTCCCAAATCCGAGTCGGTCGAGAAATCCGACTTTGGTTAAGAATTTCAATTACACTCTTGGTATTGTGATTCTACTTCCAGAACAATTTCGTGCTAATTGAAATATCTTTCTGATATGAAATTGGCCATTTCTTATAGATTTTGTCGCTGACCTCATATCTGAAAAATATGCACAGCATTTTAAAATACATCTCCTGTCCTTTGACAAGCCACATAGTGTGCTTTTTGAACACTGCACGCGAAGACAGAAGCAACATTTTGATACGAAACAAAATGGCTTTGAAAGCTAAAGTAAATCCCTTTCACTGAGCCACAACTACCCCTTGACCTTAAAAACGGGATTTACTCCAAAACAACATTTTTATGTACTTTTTCTTATACTAGTATTATAATTATAATTCGAAGAAAAATTGTAAAATGTATTATTTATTGCATTTTTTCCATTTATCTTTAATTCGAGCCGAGGTAGAAGCCTCTAGGCCCTCTGAGAGTCAAGTTATAACAATTTTAAACTAAACTTCAAAACTGCTGTACTAGTTTTTACACCGTAATTAGAAAAAAAATTGCGTAAAATGTCGATTAAAATTTCGAAGTTTAACTTTAGAATCGTAATAATTTAGCTCTCAAAGGGCCTAGAGATTTCTACCTTGGCTTAAATTAAAGGTCTTGAATAGCACTAAAACCGACTTGTTGTTCGAGGGATGCAAATAAAAAAATGCAATATATAATGCATTTTTCAAATTGAGGAGTTGAAATTTTTTTTTCGTTTTTTAAACAGTGGAATCGTGTTTCTCGTCTCAAAATCTATAATATTAGAATAGTTTTTTTTTTCAAAGAACACTATTTTTAACCATTTTTTTTTTTAACGTCATGGAGTGATTGTGGCTCAATGGCAATATTTTTCCTTGAAAGGCAATTAAATTAGCTTTCAAAGCCATTTTTCTGTATATGAAAGTATTGCTTCTGTCGAAAGCGCTCCGATTAATTGGCATGAAGTGTTATAAAAGCCGAGTCGAGAAATGTAATTTTTAAATTTTAAAATTAATGCGGTGTATTTTTCTCAAAAACTTATGACTCAGAACATATGATTTGTAAAAATATAATTCATTTATAAACAATATATAATATAATAAAATAAAATGTCTATCATACTTGGGCGTACAAAATTTTTGATTTTTATTCCTCCCCCCAAAACCGAGCTCACGATCCGGCCCTGTATGTAGCCCTCCATTTAAATGCACGTAAGCGGCGTCAAAAGCTATACGACCGTGTGCAGACTGCCTTATGTTTGACTCACAACTAAATCATACTCACTAGGGCATATCTGCGTGCCCATTCAGATGCTCGGATTTTTTTTGGCATACAATACTCTTTTTTTCTTGAAAAGATTACGCTTAGTATTTACGACCGGCGTATTTATACATAAACGGCAAAACACATATGGGTCATTATTTTGCAAATCGTAGAGAAGTAAAAAAAATTTGGCTTTTTAAAGACACCTTTTTTTTAGAAAACCTAGTCGACACCTGTATCAGGATATAGATGAAGAAATTGTGTATTCAGATATTTCTTAAGTTTGCATGATTTACCGAGCTTTGCTTAGTAATCGCATCGTACCCATTTTTGTTTGTTTTAACCCTTAACTACAGGCGACCGATATTGAAAATGTTAAAAAAGACCACACAATAAGTTTTCATTAAAAAACGGCCTCGAGCTCAATAAAAATTGTTGAATATAATTGTTATAAGGCCATAAAATAACAAAAACAAATAACTTAAGGATGAGCACACCTAAAAGTTAAACATTCTAATAATAGAAAATATTAACAAAAACCAACAAAACCATCAACCACACGATCAAGTGAATTGCAGCGGAATAGCTGCTCAATTGTTAGAATAACAAGTAATTTTTAAGCAAAAAACACAACCAACTTCAATTCTCATATAAAAATTTAGAAGTACCGTTAATTTATTCATGATCCAATGATCGAATCTAAACCAAATTAGTGTGGGACCTGCCCTGAGGCAAACATACATATATTCCGATGAATTGATAACCTTCTCCTTTTTTTGAAGTCAGTTGAAAAGAGAATAAATAATGTGGTAAATTATTATAAATTTTTACTAGCTAATATTTCTAATAAAATTTACATAAAAAAATCTCAGTCCCCCCTAAATTATGCTCTGTGTACGCCCATGAATACCGGTCATCTGTTGTTAAGGGTTAAAAATTATATAACTTAATGGATATAATCGAAATGTCCGCTACACTTTTGTCTAAAAACGCACTATTTTCTAGTGAAGTGCAGTAAATTAGTCTCCTCTCAAATCACTAAATTTGAGGCCATGAAATATGTCGTGAAATCATATGACAATCAGAGACAGTCAACTGATACCATATATGTATGCCATTTTATTCGCAATGCTCCAATAGTCGCAATGGCCGAGTGAGCGTGAAAATAGAGCAGCGGTTCCAAAAGTTTTAAGATGATGTAACCCTTACTAAACACCTTTTATATTGTGGAACCCCACATCAAGTTACTAATAATCAAATGCCGTGCAATTTAAATACGAATGAAAACTTTTACTATAAATAGTATACATACTTTAAATTTTAATGTGAAGAATGAAATTGTTCCACTGCTATTAATTATTCCTTTATAGTTCGATATAATATCTGAAAACTGTATGCGCATTTTTGGGGTAGCATCCAATTTCGACCTGAATTTGTTTTTTTATAAGTTTAACCTGAAAACCCTGTTGACAGAATACGTTGTGGCAGAAGGAAGCCTTTTTAGCGACTTCATGATATCTACTCTTAACACTAATCCCAAACTCGTTCATAGACACAGATTCAAAGGTGTAATCCAATTTTTATTACGAATTTTAAATGAGCAGTTCATCGCGTTCACTGTAGAAAGTTGTATAAAAGTGGGAAACATTTAATTCTTTTCTTTTCAAGACAGGTAATACAGAAATTGAATATTCCTTTAAAGGATGATAATATGTCTATCGCCAAAAATACGGTTGTTGAATTTCCATGCAAAAATGTAGTAATTTCATTGATCTTTCCAAAAATGCGATACGCCAGATATAATAATAATAATATTTTGGCGCTCACACCTAAGTGTTCTGACGAACTTCTCCAATTTGTGTTGTGCGTCTTGATGCTGCTACATAAATGGAGGTACCTACAGTTTTACGGCGCCTTCTAAATATACTCCGCTGTTAAGAAAAAAAAAATCTTTGACCAGGGCTCGAACTCAGGTCATTCGTAGTGGTAGAGCGCACCTCCAACCCTTTGGCTACAGCGGCCAACAACACATACCAGTTGGAAAAAAAGCTGTCAAGCGCGAGCTCAACGCTGTTATTGTAGGTATGGAACTCAGTACGGCAATCATACCAACTACGATTATACATCGGCGTTTGAAGTACAAAATCGCGTATAAACAAATTGCAAAACTGCGTATAAAGATAATGCAAACCCGCATATGTGAGGTTGCATAATTATTTTCTAGAGAGTAAAAACACTCATATTTCAAAATACAAAGCAATCGCATTTCTGGCTAGAATATTTGAGGACGAATGGATAAGGCTTGAGCCAAAAACTTGTGTGAGCAAATCCTATTATTGGCAAAAAATGTCAGTTACGCGGTGCAGAACGACGATACGCAGTTTTGTTTTTTTAAACGACGATATGTATATTTGAAAATATATAATTGCGTCTCGGTCATGCTGTTTACGGAACTTTTCTTGATGTATGCAACTCAAACCGACCGACCAAAATTCATTTCACGGAACCCCGTTGGCTTTTCTACAGAACCCACTTTAGGAAGCTCTGCACTAGAGTGCCACCCGAGAGATTTAAATAAAATAGAAGGCAGTCATCTTTTCTTCCACAGTCCAATCAGCTTACATAATACCAAACAGTTTCTAAATCGAGGTTCACCACGAAAAGTCACTACTAGTGACTAGAGAATACCAGGGTATTTGACATCTGACGTGAGTCAGATTGTGGGGGAGACTATATAATAGGTATTTAGACAATTCAATTGTTAGATATAGTCCAATTTGTGCGTAACCTTATTTAGTGCACACAATTTATAAAAAAAGTTTTAGCTAAATCTAAATTGTGAAGTCAAAAAAGGTGCACGATTTGTAAAATAATGACCCATATGCTTGTAGTGTGAAAGCAAGCAGTGTACAATGCAGACCATCCGCAATTTTGTTGCCCGCAATACATGGCCTACTTTAAGGCGCAACATCACATAATCTAAGCTGTAGACAATGCCATAAACAACAAAAAATTTGTCTTCTTCTTCTACACAAATATGTGGAAAGGCGAAAAACTCAACACATATTTTTTATTCCGGCTAAGGTTTAAGTGGAAAAAGGCTAGAAATTCTTTACCGTTATGGTCTTTATCAGCTATTAAATTTGTTTGTATATGAGCGTGTTTGCAATCTTTATTTATTTATATTTCTGGACTGAAGTATTTGTGTTAGTGTGCTTGAGTTTTGTTTGCTTTCAGAATTTTCCTTCACCAGTCAGGCAAGGCCGTACACGGTTTCCCTTGCTTCCCTTTTCTAGAAGTACTTTTGGTATTTTTATGGCTAAGGTGGTCGTTATTTTTTTCTTTTGGCATTTTTTCTTTTCTTTCGCCTGAGAATTTTTTTTTGTTATCTTCCTGTTTTGTTATTGCTACTTCTATTTATCCCGCCACTTCTATTATTGCTTTTATTTTTATCTACGCATATAATCGCTCCACTTAGCCGTATCCTCTACCGGATATAAATATTATGTTATCGTTTTTATGGTCCATTTTTATTAAGGCAATCAGTCTACATTGATTGCTTGACGTTATTCAGATTCAGCGAGTTCATATCCACCTAACGACAAACTTCTAACTTAAGGGTGTTGAATTAAATTGTCAAATAAGGTCAATGTTTGCTATCTTTTTTCTCATAATATTGTTGCAATATTACGAAAATTTTGTATAGATAAATTATTAAAACTTTAAGTTAAAGTCAGCAATTTCTCAATGAGCTTGGGCTTTAGCGGTTACATTGTATATTGCCTTTTTTTTACTTGTTTGTGTGACAGCGTTTTGAAAGAGTTCAGCTGAGATGAACGTTTCACACTCTTAAAAATTCTTCCAGGTTTATAGTTCGGTGGGTCTATTTTTATACCCGAGCGCACTTGTGCACAAGGGTATTATAACTTTGTTCACATAACGGTTGTTTGTAACAGGCAAAACGAATCGAGATAGATATAGACAAATGTATACATAAATGATCAGTTATTGCGCTTGCCACATTAAAGCAAAGCGTTGAAAATTATTGAAATCGGCCTAAAATTACGGCCGCTTTTCATATAACAATAAATTTCAGAAATGCTTGAAATTTCAATATTTCGAAATTCAAGGAGGCTAACTTACTTAAAATTGATACACCCCGGCTTACCATGTAGCGGTAGCTTGCGGAAAGGTGAAAAACATATATTTAATACT
>NW_016157182.1:460798-468268 GCF_001687245.7 Rhagoletis zephyria
GATGAAAAGAGAAATCGATTAAGCGGTGACTGTCTGTCCGTCCGTACGTCCATCCGTCCGTCCGTCTGTCCGTTCGTCTGTGCACACGATAACTCGAGTAAAAATTAAGATATCTTAACGAAACTTGGTACGTGTACTTCTTTCGAGCGTAGGACGGATGGTATTGAAAATGGGCAAAATCGGACAATAACCACGCCTACCTCCCATATAACGGTAATTTTCAGAAATACGAAAACTGCGATATTTTAGTAACTACTGAAGATTATTCACTCAAAATTGACATTTGCAATAACTTTTAGACGAAAAATAAGAATATTATAAATTTTTGAAAAATGGGCGTAGCCACGCGCACTTATGGTTACATGTGTATATCTTGGCAACCGCTGCACTGATTTCTTCCAAACTTGGCACAGTTGTTGGCTTTGATACAGCATACCAAATGGCCGAAAATTTTTATAATCGGACAATAACCACGCCCTCATTCCATATAAGGGTAATTTAGAGAAATACGAAATCTTCGATAAATCAGTAAATATTAAAGCTAATTTATTCAAAATTGACGCTTGCAACCATTCTTTACCAAAAAATACGCTTATGACAAAATTTTGGAAAATGGGCGTGGCACCGCCCACTTATGATCACATATATGTATCTCGGTAACCGTTCCACCAATTTGTACCAAACTCGGTATGGTTATTGCGCTTGCCACATTAAAGCAAAGCGTTGAAAATTATTGAAATCGGCCTAAAATTACGGCCGCTTTTCATATAACAATAAATTTCAGAAATGCTTGAAATTTCAATATTTCGAAATTCAAGGAGGCTAACTTACTTAAAATTGATACACCCCGGCTTACCATGTAGCGGTAGCTTGCGGAAAGGTGAAAAACATATATTTAATACTTGCGCCGGGTATTTAATGTTCGGCTCCGCCCGAACTTAGACTTTCTTACTTGTATGTACATATTTGCGCCGGGTATTTAATGTTCGGCTCCGCCCGAACTTAGACTTTCTTACTTGTTATGTACATATTTCTGAACGACCAACAAATGCAATTACGTTAGTCTACTAGCTAAAAAAGGCGTAAGAACCAGGTACTCATGAAATTTGATGTGTAAAAATCTGTGTACGGCTGGGCACAGCATTATGTGATTTAGGTTCATTCATACATACATACATAGGTTAGCTGGAAATTAAACATTAATTTAATTTCATTTTATTCATTTTGCTGATTTATAATTTTATATATTTTTTAGCAATGATATCTTTCGTCTTGGAGGGGCGACCGCTATTAGAAAAAGGATCAGTCCAGCGCCTTTGTCTTGACCTGCAGTCTGTGTCGGAGTCACAGCCGCTAAACTTGAACGTAGAATACGTGATATTAATAAGATTACATTCTAGTTAAAAACGGTACATGAAATATTCGTGTTGATTGTATTGAATTGAATTTAATAAATCAATATGAATTGCAAATTATTAATACTTAGCAATAGAGAAGCAGATCTACATGAACTTCAATCATATGTTCCATCAGCTTATAAATAGTTATAGCCATGACGTGTATCACTACTTCGATTAATTTTTATTTCCTTTCATACTGCAGAAATTTTTATTACTTTTTATAATAGCCTAGGTCCCCGTATTAGTATTCTTCTTCGAGTTCATGCTCGTCTTCGCATTATCTTCGTCNTATATGTGATCATAAGTGGGCGGTGCCACGCCCATTTTCCAAAATTTTACCATAAACGTATTTCTTGGTAAAGAATTGTTGCAAGCATCAATTTTGAATAAATTAGCTTCAATATTTACTGATTTATCGAAGATTTTGTATTTCTCTAAATTACCGTTATATGGGATGTGGGCGTGGTTATTGTCCGATTTTAAAAATTTTCGGCCATTTAGTATGCTGTGCCACAACTGTGCCAAGTTTGGAAGAAATTGGTGCAGCGGTTCCTAATTTTCCAAAAATGTATAATATTCTTATTTTTCGTCAAAAAGTTATTGTAAATATGAATTTTGAGTGAATTATCTTCAGTAGTTACTAAAATATCGCAGTTTTCGTATTTCTGGAAATTACCGTTATATGGGAAGTGGGCGTGGTTACAGTCCGATTTCACCCATTTTCAATACCAACCTACCTTGGATTAAGGGAAACCTACATACCAAATTTCGTTGAGATAACTCAATTTTTGCTCGAGTTATCGTGTACACGGGCGGAAGGACAGACGGACAGACGGACGGACACACAGACATGGCTTAATCGATTTCTTTTTTCATCCTGATCATTTATGTATACATTTGTCTATATCTATCTCGATTCGTTTTGGCTGTTACAAACAACCGTTATGTGAACAAAATTAATATACCCTTGTGCACAAGTGCGCTCGGGTATAAAAAAGAAATTTAGCATGATTTTTTTGGAATAAATCAACTCATAGGACTTACCTCGAATTAATGCAATGTTGATAGAACAGCCGATTCGACTTGTTTCTATTTGTAATACATACATGAATACAAACAAATGCAACGGAGTACATGTGCATTGCTGAGCGACTGGCACATCGTTGTACATAAGCACATGGAACTCGTTACGAAGAGAAAGGGAAGTGAAAGTGTTTTCGGTGCTCTGGAAAGCTTTATCTCACACACCTGTGAGGACTAATAATGTGCTAGATCGGTGTTGTTGCGGGCGTATATAAGGTGCCCAAGGCGTTCTTGTACTTATACCTTTTGTGAAAAATTTTCACTGAAAGCCATAAATCACTCAAAAAATACTGGCTAAATGAGTTCGGCCGTTCCCCCGTTTTCGACCGAGAATGGCTCCGTGGAATAGCAGCAACCCTGCCTAATCGCCTACTCACCCCGGCCCGTTCCACCCACGTACAAATAATACACGTACACTCACACATATACACATGAATTGTACTTACNACACACACACATGAATTACAACATAACATGAAACAAAACACAATTTTGCGAATGTCATATCGACCAGACGTGTTCTGCGCTATAACCCCGCTAACGCAAATTTAATAAAGTGTGTGAATATTCCCACCAAAAGGTTCTACGGGTTTATTTTAAAAGAAAGTTCGAAGCTAGTGGTGAGTGTGCCCCCCAAAGTGTTTGCCCTTGGTGTCCGGCTCGAANGTAGCTATGGAACTTTTTGAATGTTAAATTAGTACACATTTTCATTTGCGTTCAGTTTTCACTTGGTAATATACCTATTTATTTTTTAATTGTTAAACTTTGTTTGTAGTTTTTATTTGTGGACTGTAAAAGTATATTTTTTATGTTTATTAATTTTTTTTATTTCTCTATAGGTGCCGTCCAGTAAGGTGATGGCGGACCATGAACAGTCGGACACCAAGGGCAAACACTTTGGGGGGCACACTCACCACTAGCTTCGAACTTTCTTTTAAAATAAACCCGTAGAACCTTTTGGTGGGAACATTCACACACTTTATTAAATTTGTGTTAGCGGGGTTATAGCGCAGAACACGTCTGGTCGATATGACATTCGCAAAATTGTGTTTTGTTTCATGTTATGTTGTAATTCATGTGTGTGTGTATGTGTAAGTACAATTCATATGTATATGTGTGAGTGTACGTGTATTATGTGTACGTGGGTGGAACGGGCCGTGGTGAGTAGGCGATTAGGCAGGGTTGCTGCTATTCCCCGGAGCAATTCACGGTCGAAAACGGGGGAACGGCCGAACTCATTTAGCCATCCCGGCCCCCATAGGCGAGTCTTCAGCCTAGTAGTTTGTGGAGGGTCTGCAGGGTCTCCACTACGTTACTGATTCCGGTTGCACGACGGGGACGTTGCGTAGGCTGGTGCCGGCGATATGTGACCGCTGGAGCGCGATATCGAGCCCCAGGATGGTTCCAAGTGCGGTGGCCCTGCTGTACTGGTGGTCGCCGCGATCGTGCTGTACTGCTGTCGTGCGGCCTTCGCTGCCCATGGTTGCGTGGCACTGGCGTTTCGATCATCGGACGTCCGAACATGCGGTGCAACAGCGTGTGATGCGGTCTGTCGTATAGTTGGCACCTGATGGGGGAGTCGCATTCCCTCCTTACGTGGGATAGCGCCAAGCAATTGAGGCAGTACCCATGCGCTTGCGCGACTTGCTGGCGCTGCGGCGGCTGCATAGTCCTAAATATGGAGCATAGGCGCAGCTTGTGTGGGCGCCCGCATAGCGGGCATCGTACGCCTTGCATTTCTGATGGGCTCCTTTGTGGAAGCTCAGCACGGGGTGGTGCCATCGGATCGGCGGAGGGACGAGGCGTGGCGCTGCGGCCGGGGCTGTTGCGGTACGTGGCGCAGCAGAACGCGGAGCTGCTACTGGCTGCCAAGCGGGGCACGGTGATTGCCGAACGGAGAGTTGGAGTTGGTGCGGCTTCATGCATTTCCACGTCCATGTTTACCTACATTAGGGGAGAACGGACTTTAGTATAGCATAGGTGTAAGCAGNGATAGATGCAAGCAGTTATGAACATGATTGCTAGGCGTAAGCCACTTGGTGTGGGTTTGAGGGTACGGATTTAGGCACTTTTGATATTCTCGGTTTTTGTTACGTTTATTGCGGTTTGATGATTTTAGGTATCGGTAGTCGCGCAATCGGTAGGAGAGGCGGTTGGAACGAAACATAGCTTGACGAGCGGTTGAGTGAGTGTGCCGCTTTGTGTACGGAGATCAACTACGCGGATATGGCCGTCGGAGCCATGATATATTTTCTCTATACGGCCGAGTCGCCATTCCGTAGGGGGAAGACATTCGTCATGAATTAGGACACAGTCTCCAATCTTTGGCGCTTCTTGAGCGTTTTTCCATCGGTATCTTTTATGGAGGTCTTTTAGATATTCCTCCTTCCATCCACGGCTAAATTCGTGCTGGAGTATTTTCATTCGTTCCCATCGATTCATTAGAGATAAGGATTGCTCGTCTGGTTCGGGTATTGCCAGAAGTGGAGCACCTCTAAGAAAATGCCCAGGGGTGAGGGCAGTGAAATCGGAGGGATCTTGCGAGAGCGCAGAGAGGGGCCGTGAGTTAAGAACGGCTTCTATTCGGGTTAATAATGTAGTAAATTCTTCAAAGTTAAATTTGTGTGTGCCAGCGACTTTTTTAAAATGTGTTTTGAAGCTTTTTACAGCTGATTCCCATAGAGCACCCATATGTGGGGCACTTGGTGGGATAAATTGCCAATAAATGCCTTGGGGTGCGTATTTTTTTAACGATTTCAGGCGAGACTTCCTCTATAAATTTTATAAATTGTTTTTCAGTTTCTCTTTTGGCTCCGACAAAGGTTTTTCCATTGTCGCTCATTATTTTGGATGGAAATCCTCGCCGTCCGACGAAGCGAGCAAATGCCGCGAGAAAAGCCGCAGTGGTCAGATCAGAACATAGCTCGAGGTGTACTGCCTTTGTCGTAAAGCATACAAAGACAGCCACATAACCCTTCGTAAAGGTTGAAGTCCTTAACATGGAAGCCTTTATCTGGAAAGGCCCAGCAAAGTCAACACCAGTGGTAGTGAAGGGCAGAGCGAAAGTGCAGCGTTCAGGTGGAAGAGCTGCCATGATCTGCGTGCGCATCTTCTGCTTATGTATAGTGCAGACTTTACACATAAATATGCATTTTTTGATCTGTGGCTTTAGTCGTGGAATATACAATTCTTTTCGGACCATTTGTTGCATGAGGCGATGTTCGGCATGTAGTATTAATAAGTGGAGAAATCTGAGGTATAGTGTTGCAAAGGGGGATTTCTCTGGTATTATTATGGGGTGGCGTTCGTTATATGTGAGGCTGGAGTTCGCTAGCCGGCCATTAGCACGAAGCAGACCTTTCGTGTCTAAAAATGGATTGAGTACTAGGATTTGACTATTTTTGTCAATTGGTTTTGATTCTTTTAGCATTAACATTTCGCGGCTGAAATAGCGCATTTGAGCGTATGCAACAAGGGAAACCTTTGCTTTTTGTAGGTCTTGATGCGTTAACATGTTATCTGGGGAATTCGGTGTTTTCTTCACCTTATTTTTGGGGCGGTCTACGAATTTGAACATATAGGCGACTACCCTTAGGGCACGGGGGAACGAGGAAAATTGTTCTAGGATGTCAGTGTCATCCAATATTGTGTGAAAGGTTTCAACTTTTCGACTTTCTGGGGCAATTATGTTGCGTATGGAGGTTTGTGGCCAGAATTCTTGTGGTTCTATTAGCCAGCTGGGGCCGTTCCGCCAGAGTGAGGTGGTGGCGAGGTGCAGGGGTTTGCAACCTCTTGTGCCAAGATCGGCGGGGCTATCAGCACTGGCTACATGTCGCCAAGTTGCTGGCACAACTAAATCAAGTATTTGGGCGNTGATTCTATTAGCCAGCTGGGGCCGTTCCACCAGAGTGAGGTGGTGGCGAGGTGTAGGGGTTTGCAACCTCATGTGCCAAGATCGGCGGGGTTATCAGCACTGGCTACATGTCGCCAAGTTGCTGGCCCAACTAAATCAAGTATTTCGGCTGTGCGATTGAAAACGTATGTTTTCCATGAGTGGGGTGGTTTTTCTAACCAAGCTAAGACGATCTTTGAGTCTGACCATAGATATAATTTCTGATTGGTCATGTTTAAATGCGTTTGCACAGTTGAGGCTAATTTTGCGCGCCACACAGTTCAAGTCGTGGTAGACTTAGGGTTTTGGGAGGTGCCACTTTGGCCTTTGCTACTAACAAATGGCTTGAAATTGTGCTGTTAATTCTGGTGCGCACATATATAGTTGCGCAATATGCATTTTCAGAGGCGTCGCAGAAGCCATGCGGTTCTACTTGGTATTCGGGGGATTAATTTACCCATCTAGGGATTTGTATCTCTGCAATAGTGTGCAAGTTGTTAGCAAATTGGGACCATTTTACCAAGCGAAGTGGTTTCACTTGCTCGTCCCATTCGGTTCCGTCTAGCCATAATTCTTGTATCAGGATTTTCGCTTGTATCATAATTGGCGAAAGCCATCCTGCGGGGTCAAAAAGTTTCGCTACAGCCGACAGAATTTGTCTTTTAGGTATTGGNTCGTCCCATTCGGTTCCGTCTAGCCATAATTCTTGTATCAGGATTTTCGCTTCTATCATAATTGGCGAAAGCCGTCCTGCGGGGTCAAAAAGTTTCGCTACAACCGACAGAATTGGTCTTTTAGTTATTGCGGATTGAGCAGATATCGACTCAAGAGTATATGAGAATTTATCTGAGATCGCATTCCATTGTATGCCTAGGGTTTTTGTTGTACTTTCCTTTTCGAATATTAGGAAGTTTGAATCTAATAAATTGTCTTTATTTATATCTTTTAGGATTTCGGGGTGATTGGCGGTTATCTTTCTTAGGGGGACCCTGCTGGGTTGAGGGCTTGTATCACTTGTGATAGTGCTTCATACGCTTTTGGTAAGCTGTGGCTTCCAGACAGGATATCATCCACATATGTTTGTGTTTTTAACAC
>NW_016157182.1:468293-471737 GCF_001687245.7 Rhagoletis zephyria
ACCTTTGGTTATGTTCTCATATGGATTTACTTTTTCCATATGATCTAAATCGAGATATTCTTCCAGGACACCATCGTATGCTGATTTAAGCTCGCCTTTTTTAAGTAGGTTTTTTTCCATACTTAAAAACTGCTGAAGCGCAGCGGTTCGGGAGCGACCTAGGGCGAGTGTGTCTGGGAATTTTGGCTTAAATGGAATTCGTACTACATATCGACCAGTTTGTGCTCGCGTTGTTGTGGCTTTGTAGTAATCTTCGCAAGCTTTATCTTCTGGGGTAGTGACTTGTATGTGGGGGAGTTCTTCTAACTCCCAAAATCTTTTTAATTGAGAATTGAGGTATTCGTTTGAAATATCTTCAACTTGAGTTGTGAATACCGATATTTTTTCACATACTTGGCCGCTTAGTATCCATCCAAAGATGGTATTTTGGGCTAACAGGGTATTTGAAATTTTTCAATGCCTTCTAGCATTATTTGGGGTATTAGGTCGCTGTTTAATAGGACTTGTGCGGGGGTGTGGCAGTTGGGATCCGCTAGTTTGAGGTGGGCGAATTTTTGACGATCTTTGTCGTTTATTTTATAGCTTGGAAGCATATTTGTTAGTTGCGGCAGAACTATAGCTTGTGCTTTTATTCCTATGTCCGCATTGGGGGAAATCAGGGTTAATGAGCAGATTTTATTAGAGTTTTGTATTACTCTTCCACCCATTCCCGAAATTTCAAAGTTTGAGTTTGTGGTAAGGAGTTTTAATCGGTTTTGTGCTTTTGATGAGATAAACGATCTTTGTGAGCCTTGATCGATTAGAGCTCTAAGCTTAAATAATTCTCCTCGATGTTCAATCGAGACAATCGCGGTTGGCAGTAAAATTTTGCTTTCATTTTCAGAATGAAGCGCTTGTATATTTGCTGCTTTTGAACAGCATGGTTTTTCGGGTTGGATTTCGAGATTTTCGGGGTTTACGGGTCTAGCTGTTGCAACTAGCCCTGTGGCTCTTTGAGAGTTCGAGCTATTTTGGGGGGTAAAGTTATTAATATGGAGCATCGAGTGATGCCGCTTTTGGCAATATACACAATTAAATTTACTCTCACAGTCTTTTTGCGTGTGAGAGTGTGAGAAGCAATTTGTGCAAAGCCTATTGTTTCTGACGACATTATATCTTTCGGTCGTCGTAAGTTTTTTAAACTTCTCGCAAGACCTTAATGGGTGACCTCCTTTACAAACTTCGCATGACGTATTTTTATTTTCGTTCATAAATGTTTGCGATCTATTGAAGCTTCTATTATGTGAATTGTGATTGCTGGCTTGGGGTTTCATGAAGCTTCTATGTAGATCATTTTGTGTATTTTTGGCTTTTGTAATTTTTGTATCTACCCTCTCTGCGATCTCGTACTGGGTAGTTAGAAAATCTTTCATTTGTTGCCACGTCGGGCATTTTTTACGGGATGAGAGCGATTGCTCCCATAAAAGTAACGATTTTTCTGGTAAAGTTGCGGCGCAAATATTTACCAGAATAGGGTCCCAGTTATCTGTGGGAATATTTTGAGTGGATAAGACTGATAGACAGTTTGAGACAGTGGACTGTAATTTAATAAACTCTTCACTCGTTTCTTTTTGAATTTTCGGTAGATTCATTAAAATCGTTACTTGTTTATCAACCAGTACTCTTTCGTTTTCATATCTTTCTTTTAAGGCTTCCCAAGCCAGATTGAAATTATCGTCATTTAATGCGAATGGCTTCACTATACTGCCGGCTTGACCTTTAGTCTTGTACCTGAGGTGGTACAGTTTTTGTGCTTGTGACAATTTTGGGTGATTTATGTATACGGCTGTAAACATGTCCCGGAAGGACGGCCATTGTTCATAACCCCCATTGAAAGTTTCCGTGTCACGTGCTGGCACTTCGAGATATATGCGGGAGCTTTGCTCTTGAATTTGGCTTACTTCTACTCTCGGGGGTGGAGTAGGTGCGCTAACTGGGTTTAATAACTTAAGCTGATCGGAGATCATAGCTTTTGTCTCTTCATATTGGTCAAGGCAGTTTTCGTATTTGGAGTAAGCCGAGGATTTAAAATTTTCAGGTAAGTCTGAATCTTCAGTTTCAATTATGGCGTCGTAAGCCGATTGGAGACGTGTCCAAAAATTATCAAGACTTTGGGTTTTTACTTCCAGAACTGATTCTGAATTGTCTTGTATAGGGGCTGCGGAAAACCTAGTGCAGTATCTTATTAAACTGTCACTTTCCGCAATGAATTTTGCGGCCGAAAAATCTTTTGTTTTTTTCTGTTTTGCACCCTGCTTCAAGCGTGTAGCTTCTGCAGGTGTGCCTTGAGCTTTATCCTCATCAACCATTGTTGGTACTTTCAAAAGGATGGGGGTTTTAACTATTTGCTCCTTTACTGGAGTTTTATCAGAAGGCATTAAGTATGCGAGAATATATAGATTTTGTTTTATTTTTTCTCTGTATTTAATTAACCGCGAATAATATAAGCAAGTTCCCGTATCGTCAATTGGATTTTGACTTGCTTTTATTTATATTAACACAATGTACCGCAATACTCTCTCTATATTATTCTTTTTTTTTTTATTAATTTTATATTTGTTTTCGATTGGGTGTATATATATATATTTTTTGTA
This sequence comes from Rhagoletis zephyria, assembly GCF_001687245.7. Lineage (NCBI taxonomy): Eukaryota > Metazoa > Arthropoda > Insecta > Diptera > Tephritidae > Rhagoletis > Rhagoletis zephyria. The sequence goes on from NW_016157182.1 coordinate 470,927, forward strand.
ATAAACAAGGTTTCTTTAAATTATCGCAATTTAAATCGTTAATTCGATTATTTTAATTTTACCGCGTTTATTAATATTTTTCCTTTACGTGTGCCGTACAAGGTATATGCACTACTGGGTTAGTAGGTATGTGAGTAAATATGTATGTGCGTATGTTAATGTTCGCACGCAATGCTACCATATATTAACATATGTTAAGCGACGGCGGCTAATACTAGTTAGTGTGTATGTATGCCACTTTGTTTACTAACGAAAAATAGGAGGAAGCGATAAACGCTGATTGCAATTTCGTTGCTTTCGTTACGATGTATGCCCGTTTGTATATAGTTACCCTGTAGGGAAACGAACTAGTGCGGAACTGTTTCGGTTGTAGTGCGTTTGGAACCATGACTAATGCGCGTTAATTCTCTTTTGCATGCTAGCGACTGGCGAATTTAACATTGCGATGTCCTAGGAAGTGTCAATTGTTCCCCGTTGCATCCCTTTTTCTATAGTTCCGAACCAGTTCCAAATTCGACAGATGAGATCTAGTTCGTTCTGCATCCCCTTTTCTTTAGTTCCAAACCAGTTCCTAATTCGACAGATGAGATCTAGTTCGATCTGCATCCATTTTTTATAGTTCCCAATCTGTTATAATTTCGTCACCTTAGATCTACATTTCTAATCAGGCTTGTCGAAACATTTCCCTTCTATATTAAATACGATCGGTTGAAGGAAGGACAATACAATCACAAATGTTTAAACGCATTTATTAAAAATTTATAAACCACATTAGTAGTAGTAGTAGTATTAAACTTAAGTAGTAAGTAAA
>NW_016157182.1:472382-527560 GCF_001687245.7 Rhagoletis zephyria
CGTTCTGCTTAAAAGTAAAAATATTAGTTCACTTTGTCTTACTTGTCTAAATTTAAGCATATTGATTTTTAAGTAAATTCAGTTCTTTTGAAGCTTATACAGTTAAGTTAGTTAGGTAAAGTTTTTGTCGTACTTAACTTAAATAAGATATACAGTCAGTCAATAAAGTTTAGGTACAGTGAAGTTTTTACTATACCGGCAACTATTTTTTAAATATTTTATTTTCTCCTAATTTTTTATAAAAATATTTTTAATTCTACACCAAAAACCCTAAAAATCAGAGTTCCAAACCTTATGCAAAATTAAAGAAAACTCTGCGAATTTCCATCCAAGTATTGCAATTTACACTCTTTAGAAAAAAGTTAAGTACTCAGTTATTAGCCCATTCAATTTTAATATAACAAAGTGCAAGTTTGAGGTAGCTAGGAGTTACCATTGATATTTAGCATTTTTTTTTGTTGTTGTTTGGTAAGCCCTAGCTTCCTCACACTTGCACTTCTGATTTGCTTGAGCTTGGTTTGACGGTCCAAACAGGAATCTTTATTTACGGTTGATGGATAGCTCGTTTCCAATGGATGGTGGCAAGAAAGTGGCTGACTTACGTGTAATGATTTTGTATTACCGGCTTATGGTGACTCAATTGCTGTTAAATGAATAGTCCCGATTTGATGCTCACAAGTTCTTTATTCTACGCAACAACATGGCTGGGGATTTGTGGGAAGGAATGTGACGGCACCTTTTGTCTCTATTAATTTCCACTGAGGGGTGAGTATCGACTCCCCGAATGCCGCCAGCTTTTAATACCAGCTTTTAATCCACTTTAATTACTTGGTTGTAATTCCGTTTTTGCGAGGGCTGATGAGTGTGGTTCGCTCCGTGTCCAATTCTAAAAAGAAATATATTTTTCTAGTCTGGTGGTATGTGACCACCGATTCTTTTATCGTATGTCAGTGTGGGCGTTTTCATAGTGGCCATGTCAATTCGAGTCCATACTGATATAATCATTCGTGTCTTGAATAACTATTGGTTACGTACATTCATCTGGCAACCCCCCCCCCCATTTTGAAGTTTAGCTTTGCCAGTTTTGTTATGTTTACATTTCTCATAATAATAATCTTATGTCTATTATTTGGCCAATAAAAATAACAGTACACTTCATTATACTAAAATTGAATGGGCCAAAAAACTTTTTCTAGAGAGCGTAAATAGAAAGTGAATTTTAATGAAATTTTGCAGTTTTCTTAAATTTTGCACAAGGTTTGGAACTCTGATTTTTGGGGATTTTGTTGTAGAATAGACCATATTTTTATAAAAAATTACCGAAAGCTAAAATACTTAAAAAATAGTTGCCCGTGTTGTAAAAAATTCGTTGTACCTAAACTTTATTGACTGACTGTATTAAGGTAGCTGTGCTGGATTGCATAAAAAAAATTAATTTGTCTTTTCTTCAAAAAAAGATAGCTCTGGTGGCTTGCATTTTTAAATAAATTTAGTGAGACACTTTTGACACTTTTTTTTTTAAATGTCTCTTTTTCTGCAACTGCATTGTCTTTCTCAATTGTCCTTCAGGATCTTTGCCCTTGTTTATGGAATCACTAAGTATAATAATTATTAAGCAACTCAAAAGCTATACCAGCGTGATTACCGACGTATCCTTTTGAGAGGTAGCCGCACCCTTATAAGAGGAATAAGACCCAAACTTTTAAGATCAAAATTTCAGTAGGTTGCGTATGTATGGCCTTTTCAATTTTATAAATTATCATTATTTTTAAGTGGAAAAATAAAACTCAAAATTAATGATAATCTCTGCGCGAAAAAATAAAAATCATAAAATAATCATTATTTGTAATCCCAAAAATAAAAATCAAATAATAATTATTTCCGTTTGAGCGAAAAAATAAAACTCAATAATAATTCATAAAATAATGATTAAATGCTGATTTAAATTATTTTTCTCATAATGATTACCTTCCCTGCGTTTAAAATTTGAAATAAAATAGTTTAGTGAAAGTACCACATTTCGTTGCTTTTGGACTGGTGCGTGACTAGTTACTATCGGACTGGTTCGTTTATGGCGAAAAGGAACTAGTACTGAACTAGAAATTTGATTCACTAGTTCGTGTTTTCCCTACAGGGTATGTACGAGTAATTTGTTAGCTTAGGGAGTAATAAACTTTGTCTCTAATGGGCTATGAGTTGCAGATGACCGTATGTAGATTCGGGGCTAATAAGCGTTTGTATAATTGTTTACCTCGACGTACATATGTACGTATGTGTATTACTTCGTGGTACAGATGCTGGGAGGACAGAAATAAAATATGCTATTGTTTGGTATATATTTAGGTGTTTTTGATATTTGCTATTTATGGGTTTTAGAAGCTGTAATATAATATGTTTACATACATAAATATGCAGTATTTACTGCCACTTCTTTTCTACTTTGTTTTGCCAATCTTTTTCGCGCAAAAAATTTTTTGTTTCGTTGATATTGTTCCGTCTTATTTCTGCTGCTTATTTTGTATGCAATCCTGCTTTTGCTTGCTATGAGTACAAGCAAAAGGGGTATTGCCGGGCAATTATTGCAAGTAGATACTTGAATTTGGTATGTTTTGGGCTTTGGTGTGTTACTAAACACGAAAAATAAGCTGAAGCAGCAATTTAAGGGTTTTTTCGTGCATATATATGTATGTGCATACGGATTTTTTATATTTTGTTCAAACCGTTTTTTGGAACCGTAAATTTTTACCGATATGTATATTTATGTATGTAAATGTGTATATATATATATATATATAGTTTTGAATATTTTCAGTAAATATCGGTATTTTATTTTTTTTTTGCGTATGTAAAATCTTAACTTAATGGTTCGATGCAACTCACTTTGGCGGTAGGGGGTATATGGGTTTAATTATGGGTTATTATTTGAGGATATAGTTCCCAAGCTCCTGATCCTGCTACTTCCTCCACGTTGCGTGTTTCCCTCGTTGAGCCTAACTGCGATAAAGTGCTTCCTTCTATAGTGTTGTTTTTGTTGGGTGAATTATGTTTTTACATTAAATTATTTCGCGCCCGATTTTGTACCGATGTTTAATGTGAAATTATTATTGTTTTTAGTGTGTATAAGTGTTACGCGACGCGCCCGGAATAAAATGTTAAAGTTTATAAATGTATGTATGTACGCTCTTCTTCACTTTTTATTTAAGTATGTGGTAGCTATGGAACTTTTTGAATGTTAAATTAGTACACATTTTCATTTGCGTTCAGTTTTCACTTGGTAATATACCTATTTATTTTTTAATTGTTAAACTTTGTTTGTAGTTTTTATTTGTGGACTGTAAAAGTATATTTTTTATGTTTATTAATTTTTTTTATTTCTCTATAGGTGCCGTCCAGTAAGGTGATGGCGGACCATGAACAGTCGGACACCAAGGGCAAACACTTTGGGGGGCACACTCACCACTAGCTTCGAACTTTCTTTTAAAATAAACCCGTAGAACCTTTTGGAGGGAATATTCACACACTTTATTAAATTTGCGTTAGCGGGGTTATAGCGCAGAACACGTCTGGTCGATATGACATTCGCAAAATTGTGTTTTGTTTCATGTTATGTTGTAATTCATGTGTGTGTGTGTGTGTAAGTACAATTCATGTGTATATGTGTGAGTGTACGTGTATTATGTCCCTGCAGTACGGGGGAGCGACTACAGGACTGCTGAATCGGTAGCTACCTGATAAACACCGTCAATTACCGACCGACTACTTGCAGTGTAATTGATCGATTACTTTTACAAGGCAATGTCCTAGGCGGTAGTCACCATCGGCTCTCTCTGCACTACCGGGAGTTACTAAAGTAGTCGCTTGCGTGATTTATGCGCGCCCTCTGTCGTAGTTTTTCGCTATTCTACTTACGACTGGTTCGACTCTGCACTACCATGTGCACTACCACGGGTTAATAGAGTAACTACTTACCTAGGAGTCGGTGCAGTAGCGGTTCAAAAGTAGCGATTGACTCCAGCAGTACTGGAGGGGTGTACGTGGGTGAAACGGGCCGTGGTGAGTAGGCGATTAGGCAGGGTTGCTGCTATTCCACGGAGCCATTCACGGTCGAAAACGGGGGAACGGCCGAACTCATTTAGCCAAATACATTTTATTTTCCCGTTCTAACAATTCAGTCGATGATAAAAAAAACAATCGTGTTTCACCTTCAGCTGTTCGTCACCTGATAGGCCTGTCCGAAGTTTGTGTTCGAACGCACTTATTTGTTTAGCGAAGAGAATGTAAAGCTTAACCTACGTACACACGAGCAATCCTAAATGGATCAAAGTGTTAATATTTAGTAACCAAATTGTGAAAATTGATTTCGAAAAAGCTTCTTGGTGAATCGATCGCCGCAAAAGACTGCTAAAAAGCTAGTAAAATCGATCATTCAGCCTACAGACGCTGATGTGGACGTGAAACGCTAAGCGCCTTTTAGAAAACTTCTTGATCTGCTGTCCGCCCTTGTCAGAAAAACAGACTAGTTAATATCGTTTACACACGACAAGGGGGCTATTAACATGCAAATGAGAGTACGAATGCAAGGCATAAAGCTCCTTTACATAAAGGTATCCGAGACGAATCAATAAAAAACGGTGGCCCTCAATAACCTGTTCATACCCCTGAGAAGGACTCTGGTAAACGCGGTTCACCTATAGGTAGCGATAAGCTTCCAAAAGAAAAGCGAAATAAAATGCTGCCATCCATGAGACCAAAGAGCCTACGGTTTATTCCCAGCTGTATTGGAACCATAACCCCCAAATTCTTGTTGTGCCCGAGAACAAAAGCTAAAATGGACACAATTGCAATAAATTCAAACTAAAGACGCGAAATCGTACGCTCATATCCTCAAGATGGCCAAATCTAGCTCACAGCTAGCTGAATTTGGCAGCTCCGTGAAAAGCATTGGCAAAACTAACAAATGGAATATCCTCTTAGAATTATGTAAAACCGGGGTTGAAAAGAAGCACAGGGTTAGACAGACGTCGGGCGAGAGTACTTGGAGAAAGGGTGGATGTCAAAACCCTCTTGCAGATGATGTAGCTTGAGATCAAAGTCATCGACGGTGTTACAACGAAGGACGAAATGATATCAAGCTATACAAACGGCGTCAGTCCTCGCTCCCGTGGTGATCGTAACCTCCATCGTAAAAATGGTACCAGTTCGTATTGGCTGAGTAAATTTCCGTATACGTCTAAGAGTGCAATTCAAGCACTCCAAACTCCAAAAACCGCGCAGAGCACAACAATTGTTTTAAGTGTAAGCAAAGTGTTCATATGACTAACAAGTCCACCAAACCACAATCCTGCATTATTTGCAAGCCAAGAGAATCAAAGACGTCTGTGAAAACATATATATGTGGCTGTGTCAAATTTCAGGATGTTAGCATAAGCGGTTCCAGAAATAAGCGATATAAGAATTTCAATTTGTATGTAGATGTGCCACGCCCTCTTTCAAATAGCTACAATTTTTCGCCGTAAGTAGCGTATTTACAATTATGCATCCTTGCAAAATTTCAGATCCCCAGTGTAATTGGCGCCTAGCGTTACCGCCGAAGTGCTGTACCTAAAGAAAAGCGGCAACGCTACGTTCGAATGCAGAAATAACACAAACAACAAGCATAGGTTTGTTTGTGTCAAATGCGAAAATGACAGTTTCGCCGTTTTTTGCAGCCAACTTCACTTCCTAACGCCCTGCAAAAATCGGATTTTCCAACCGCTCGGCGTTGACGCCGCGTTATTTCGGTATACTTCATACAAATTGTATGGGCATGAGAATTTGTACAGCCAGACAACGCTGCCGCTTTTGTTTAGGTATGGCAGTTATGCGTACATCCTTTAAATCGGTGTAAGCTTCAGTAAAATCAAACTAACGGTGCCCTCAAAAAAAGGGCGTTGTGCCGTATTTATATGTATGTAGATAAAGTTGCTATATATGTATCACCGATCTCTGACCTCGAAAAAGGAAGAGCATTGCTGGAAGTACTGGCCCCTCCCGGTTACGGTTGAATAACGGGTTCGAAAAAATATTTTGCAGAGCTCGGTAATTGATCTAACAATCGCACAGAGCGGAATTTCCCAATGTAAAAACTGGCTGGTGAGCCCGCGGCAGGAAACATTTATTCCTAGAAGATTTTTGGCCACCTGCAACATGACACTATAACCAAAGCAGCCGCAAATGATGTTGACCGGTTTATGCATATTGTTCGCAGAACATGTAATGTCATGGAAAGGAAGTCTGCGAAAACTCACCACCAACCTGTGCATTGATGGAACGATACGACAATACGACGTGTGTAACAAACCAAGGCGAAGAGCACATGAAACTCCATAAAAGCTCCCCTGTCGCCTCATTCAGGCAGACAAGCGAAAAAAGTTAAAAAAGGCAATCCGCGACAGTAAACGAGAATCTTTCTTATCATTGTGCGATGAAGAAGAGGGGAGCTACATGAGCTTCAGCTTATAAAATCGTTTTTAAACGGCTGAAATCCCTAAATGAATCACCAAACTCGACAACTCTATTCAACCAGATTGTAACCACGCTATTCCCAGAGCAAAGTTCTCTACAAAATGCAGTCGCCATTGATATCTTGGAGGACGCCAGCATCCCCGCTGTTACTCTTGAGGAAGTGAAAAAATAGGCGTTAAAAAGCATCAGCACCCGATGCGCTGAAAAGTTTTACAATATTTGTAAAACATAAGCTTTGTCTCCATAACACATGTAGCAGCGTTGCCACCCGTTTTAAAGTTTATATGCAACTTGAATTCAGGGAATTAGATAATTTAAATATGCATTACAATACGTGTGTCAGTCGTAGCAGGTTTAACAAAGTTTCAGATCAAAAATAATTTTAAAAATTTTAATTCAATGTATGCCATAGGTTAAATAAATTACTTCAATATGGCTATCAATCAAAACTGCTTTCAAAATATTTTATTTCGGAACTACATTTAGGATGGTTGCCAACTATTTTAAAATTAAATATCAACTTGAATTGATGGAATGGGATAATTTAAATATAAATTTTAAGTTTGAAAATAATTTTAAAAGGGTTGCCACCTGTTTACAAACTTAAGTTCGATGTATTTGGGTGTCGAACGAATAAGGTTTAACAAGGTTTTAGTTCTGCAATATTTTTACTCTGTTGCCATCTGTTTAAAAAGGCGAATTTATTTAGATACTACATAAGTTACTGTTTGAAATGTTGAAATATGGGCGCCAAACGAAATATTATTAGGTGGTATTTAGCTTGAACAATAAGAATATTAAATAGGGCTGCCAATTGTCTAAAAAGTTAAACTAAATTTATTTAATAAGTTACAGAAATCATTAACCCTGAAAAAGCTTCGCTATTTTGAGCCTGTCTGCGGTCTTTTTAGTCGAAACGACTAGCACCAACTTCGAATTCAAATAACAAATGTAAAACAGTTAAAAACGAAAATAGATTTTATGATTTTTAGCTCTTTATTTTTATTTTTTAAACGCATTAACAAAAAATTAAATACATATTCTTTTCTCTGTTACTTATAAAAAACAAAATGGTAAATGACTTCAGAGAGAGGCACGAAGCGAAACACGATTTTTGTTAGTCGAATCGACTAACGAAGCACGTCCAGGGTTAAAAGGGGATTAGTATTTGAAATGGGTTTAAATCATAATCCAATAACATCAAAAGGATTGTATAGTTTTTAACCTGCATCTGCTCAAAATATTATCACGTATCTACGTTTAAGTTTTGCGGCTATGGCTCCGGTACTGCCCGCAGGTCAAGACGAAGGCGCTGGACTGATCATTTTTTCTTAGAGTTGAATTGTGTCGTTATTGCAGAAGACCATCGATATGTATGTGTATAAATGGAATGATTAATGCTTCTCTTTTCATCATCCATCGTTCTCTTTTTCAGTTACCTAATCGCATTCGATAGTTTAATCCAATTCGTTTAAATTTCGGTTACCATCTCTCTTTTCATTTTACCTTCCTTTTGTCAGAAAAGCTTGCCAACTATTTAACTGCCAACATTTATGTAGCGCAGCCACAATGACGTGACAGGAATACAAGTTTTTTCGACTTGGTTTCCTGACTACGTATTGCCCGCAAAATTCATAACTAAAATGCACACAGTTTGTACATATTTTCACACTCAACTGACAATGACATGCGGCGGGTACTTTGAAATTGCTCACATGACAATACATACATGCAAATGTACTTTTGTGTATGCGTGAATTTGTAGACAGGTGTTAGTTTATGAACTGTGAAACTTAGCATAGTTTAGTCCTGTAGAATATTCAGCTAACCAGCAGTATGCTCGGAGTAACAAAAATATTTACTTATCTGAGAACGCTTTCTCATAACTATCAACCACTTGGAAAGGTACATATTTTCGCAAATATGTATTAACATGCATAGCTTTGACTCACGTAAGCAGTTACGCATTCCAAATTCGCAATGACTTCCATTCTCTTTCAAATTGCACTGAAATATTTAAACAATTCCTCACTTCATGTGCAACAGCGAGCAGCACACTCGCCTGCGCACATTTCTCTGCTTTGTGGTTGTTGTTGGCTGTAGTTGGCTATAAACTTCAGAACTATTCAGGTTGTTGATTTTTGGTTGAAGTTTATTTGCGTGGCAGTTTGAGTACACATGCATATGTACGTATATGATGTTTAGACAATTTTTATAAGTCCGGACCATTTAGGATTTGTCTTGCTGTATTGGGAACGTGGTTCGAAAGACGCAAAAAGATTGATCGCAAGGAATATCAAACACTTTCATGGTGTGGCTCACAATCCTAATTTCCGGAGATAGTTTATAAAAAAATTATATACGATCTATTATTCATATTTTTCGTTATCCAGGTACCGCTACTGGAGTGCAATAGGGTATAGTCGTGTTCTGCGTATGCAGTTACAGGAGCCTTGGGTCACGACAGAGAGAAAGGGAGCTTCGGTGGGGCCACTGCGACTTATTCGGTTTAAGGGCCCAGCAATGGGTTATACACTGGGCTTAGGACCCGCCACAAAAACACCAATTTCAGTGAAGACTAAAAACAAACCCCTCTTTTGTTGACGACCACCGGAAAGCATGCAACTGGAATATCCGGACCCTTAATGGGGAAGGTGCCTCTGCCAGGCTGGTCAATGTCCTCGTAAGCACAAAGGTGACATTACCGTCATCCAAGAATGTAAAGTCTTTCGTAACAACCATAAATATCAGGGACGTGAACCGGATGAACAATTTGATCGGTTCGGTTCAGCGGTTCGAACCGTTGTTGCACTTTTGGATTGTTTCGTCAAAGCGGTCTTTTTGGTCTTTGAACCGGAGTTTCGGTTCAACGGTTCGAAAATCAAAAAAATAACGCGCAAATTTAAGTGTCAAGTGTCAAGTGCAGCAACGCGCAAGATTAAGGGGCAAGTGAGATGGGCTGCCTTTACATTTGATATTGTCATATGGTAAAAAAACATGGTAGGTATTACCATGTTTAACAAAGAGAAAAAAAGTGGGTACGTCTATCTATTGAAAATTGGTTGAAAGGAACCTTTAAACCTCAAAAGAAAGTGGTTCGGTTTTCGGTTCGGATCAAACATTCAATCCAATTCAGTTAATAAATAGAAAAAAGCGGTTTTCCGGTTCAAAACCGGTTCGGTTAAAAACCGGTTCACGTCCCTGATAAATATCATTGTTTTATTTAGAGTATTCAGCATATTGTATTTAATTATGGATATAAATTAGCAAAACTCAAAGAAAAGTCACATGCAATTCACCGAGGTATAGATAAAAATTCTTTAAATTCTGAGTCAACATTAATCGCCAGATTGCGATGAACATTGAGAAGAGCTAGTGCATTGTGTGCTCGTGCACAAGTGCGCTCGGGTATAAAAACTCAATTTTTGGAGGTATTTTCAAATCGGTCCAGCTCACGTAAATCTTAATATTTTTGCGTGATATTTTGCGGAAGTCTTGAAATATAATAGATTTTATAATTCCAGTGGAAGCAGTACCAATGTTTTTTTTGAATGGGGAGTGATGCAGTCTACTGTACATAAGTTGACTATGATTACTGGGCCGTGCTATCATAGTAGCACAATGCCACTAAGTGCTAAAATTTTCAGGCAATAGCCTCATGCGGTTATCGATTATATTTTTTGTTCTTTGTGTGAAATATTTTATTTGCATCAGTATTTTTCTTTTAATCAAAATATGTTGAATTAAAAGTGAAATTAAAAAAATATTTTAACAGAACCCCAACCCAACCCTCAATAGGAACAATATAATACAAGAGCGGTCAATTGCTGGAATATGCCGATGACTTCGAAATTATCAGCAACAAAAACCGCGAGGTCTGTTCTGCCTTTTCCAAAGTTGGCTAAGGCAGTAACACGAACGGGTCTGGTGGTAAACGGGGACATGAATAAGTATCTCCTGTCGTCAATCAAGCAGTCAGCGCATTCGCGCCTTTGCACCCACGTCACTGGTGGCAGTTGTAATTCGAGAAAGTAGTGAATTTCATTTACTTGGGAACCAGCTTTAACACTGATAATAATGTCAGCATCCAAGTCCAATGCAGAATCACTCTTGTCAACAAGTGCTAATTGGCACTCTATAAATCACTTATCATTACCATCCTGGTATATGGCGCAGAAGCATGGACTATGAAAACATCCGATGAGGCGGCTCTAGGAGTATTCGAGAGAAAGATTTTCGGGTCTTCACGCGTTGGCGACGGCGAGTGCCGTAAACGAAGGATTGATGAGCGGAATAACAATGACATGGATATATTGAAGTGAATTAAACTACGGCAGCTCCGCTGGCTAGGCGATATCGTTCGAATGGACACCGATGCTCCAAGAATTTATGAAACTCGAAAGTATTTATGTAACTCGAAATCCGCTGGTGGTAGCCGAGGAAGAGGGAGGCCCCCACTGCGATGGAAAGACCAATTGGAGGAGGACTTGCCTTCACTCGGCATTGACAGTTGGCCTCAGTTGGAACAAAAGAGAAATGACTGGCGTGCTTTGATGAAGTGGGCTAAAATCGCAAAGATGGCCAATGTTGTCCCATGTTGGTCATTAATGTACAATTTATGGTGACGTGCAATAACGTCAATTTAATTAATGTCATTAACATTAATACACAATTGAAAAGTGAATTAATATCTGAAATGTTAAAAATCATGCAAACGTCCATGGACACTATTTCTTATCGTTCATAGAGAATAGTACTACCTTTTCGAAAGAGCAGTAAAATCCATGGACGTTATTGCTCTATCATAGTATACAGCTTTAAAAGTGCATAACACAACGGCGCTCCGCGTTCACGCGTTGAAGTATTTGCTTGTAATTATACCCGAGCGCACTTGTGCACAAGGGTATATTAACTTTGTTCACATAACGGTTGTTTGTAACAGCCGAAACGAATCGAGATAGATATAGACAAATGTATACATAAATGCTCAGAATGAATAGCCATGTCTGTCTGTCCGTCCGTCATGTAGGCACTTCTCAAGTGTTTCATACAAAAACTTGCTAAATTGCTAAGTTAGTGCCACTCCAAATCATGCTCAATGGGTTTGAAGCATACTTCAAAAACTCTACTGGAGTTTCATAAAAGCCAAAAGCCCTATCGATACAAACGTGCAACATGCAGAAAAGTGATAACTGATAGTAAATTTAAGTAAGGTTAGTATATTTAAACGCTTTGTTAGCAAGCATAAGATCGCTTTTTTTGATAGTAAACTCAACTTCCAGGACAATTTCGAAATCATACAAATTAGTGTTTTGATATATACCTGCAAGGTGTTTGTGAATTTCTTTTTTTAAGGACTACGTTCTATTTGTTAAGATGTTAGATATTGCTTATAAAAAGCGCTCTTTTGGCTTTTCGATAATAATTACATAACCCGTCAGGATGGTTTTTATGTTTAGGTTTAATTAGCGCATTTTAAGATTACAAAGTATATATTATATTAACAAAAATTATATTAAAAGAAATACTGGTTGAAATTAATAGATGACGCGAACGTCCGTACACCGCCAAATCACATCGAACACTCCTCTTTGGATCCTGACGTTATTTCAAACATTGACGTTGCTAGGCGGTGTTGCCAGATTCGCTTACAGTCGGCCTTTCCTAACAAACCGATGCGACCTCGCATCGTAGTTGTTCGTCGCGCTCTTTATCTCCGTTTTCAGATAATTCATCATCAGTAGTTGGTAGCTTACAATATGGCTTTAACTTGTCTGAGGCATAAATGGACTTATAATGCTTTTGCTTGCGATGCGACCCAGGCAAGTCTTCGATGACGTAACGATCACGTTCCAAAACAGTGACTACTTGGAACGGACCCTTATACTTCGGCTCTAACTTGCGTGACGTACCAGTACTGGCCGGTTCATTCTCTGCCAGGACTAGGTCACCCTCTGTGTACTTTCTTGGTCGTCGATGTTGGTGATCATAACGTTTTTTTGCTTTAGCTCGTTCTGTGTTGACTTTCATCGCTGCTTCTTCACGCTTTTGATGGATGTCATCAGTTGATTTATTGTTCGTAGTTAGTGCCAATATGAGTTTGTTGGCTAAAATATCTCGCGGTTCAAAATTAAAAAGTAACTCATGCGGTGTCTTCTTTGTCGTCTTGTTGGTTGATGTATTAATGGACCACTGGATGTTTCGCAGTTTTTCGTCCCACTTTTTGTCTTCTTTCGTCGATGGTAGCAACATTGACAATATCGTACGGTTTGTGCGCTCGGCGTGAGCATTTGCACGGGGTGTACGTACTGCGTTCAAAATGTGCTTGATGTCGTTGTCTTTGCAATATCGTTCAAACTGTTTTGATGTGAAGGCAGTCCCGCGGTCGGTTACAATGCGTTCGGGCATGCCAAAATAACTGCTGACTTCGTCGAGGATTTTCAGAACGGGATTTGTTGCGGCGCTCTTGACTGCTCGTGTAATAGTAAACTTGGTGAATGCGTCTACTAGTACTAGCACGTATTCGTTTCGGTCTGAACTTTTTGGAAATGGTCCCAAATGGTCTAAATGTATAGTTTTAAATGGAATAGGTACAGCTTCGTCGTAATGGTATTGCCCTTCTTTCATACCACCCGGTGTTTTATTATATGCACATTCAATACAAGAATTCATGAATGATTTTACATAACTGCTCATACGTGGAAACCAAAAAGTTTTCTTTATCTTCTCTAACGTTCTCTGGATGCTGAGGTGTCCTGCTTTTGCGTGACATTCGTGCACTATTTGCCACCGGAGGGATTTTGGTACAACCCAACGAAGTTTGTTGTCAATCTTCCTAAACAATCGTCCATTTTCTTCGGCGTATTCACTTTTGGTTATCTTGTCGTTGTTGCGTAATTTTTCGATGATTCGCTGTATGCTCTCGTCTTGTATTTGCATACTATAGACCCAATCACCTTCTTCTAATTCTACCTTGCCAATTCGTAAAGATGCTGTATCGATTTCATGTGAGGCTTCACTAGGATTTCTGCTAATGGCATCAACATGTAACATCTTCTGACCCGATCTATGTTCGAGTTCAATGTTAAAATCTTGAATTCGCAGCCACCATCTGGCTATTCTCGGGATTAGCTCTTTCTTCTGCATAGCTGTCTTAACGGCACTACAGTCGGTGATAACTTTGACAGTTTTACCGGACACATAGTAGCGAAATCTTTCCAAAGTCTCGACCACAGCCAGCGTTTCTTGCTCATAACTGTGGTATTTCTTTTCTTCATCGGTTGTGGAACGGCTATAATAAGCCACGGGTTTTAACCCATCGTCTTCTTTTTGGAGGAGAACTCCAGCGAGACCTACAGCACTTGCGTCAGTGTGTATTTCATGCTCGGCGTCAATCTTATATGCTGTAATAACAGGTTTCCTCGTCAAAGCGTCTTTAAGTCGATTGAATGCTTGAATTTGTAGTTCACTCCAGGCAAAACGCTGATCTTTGCGTAACAGTTTACGTAATGGCTCAGAAATTATAGCATAATTCGGTACAAACTTACGGAAATAACCCGTTAAACCTAGGAACTGTCGAACCTCAGTGACTGTCGTCGGTTGCGGAAACTGTTCTACGGCGGAAGTTTTTACACGTCCTGGAGTTATACCGTTCGGAGTTAGTTCATGCCCAAGAAACTCTATCGTTTGCTTTAGATATTCGCATTTGGTTGGGTTTAGCGTAATGTTTAGCTTTTTCAATACGTCCAATATTCGTTCAAGTTTTTCAAACATTTCTGGAACTGTGTTGCTGCCAATAAGGATGTCATCCATATAGTGCAACATGTCGCCTTTACGTGTTCTTTCTTTGACTTTGGCCATCAGCCTCTGGAAAACAACAGGAGCGTTTTTCAGCCCGAATGGCATACGTTTAAATTCATAGAGGCCATCGGTGGTCACAAATGCTGTATACTTTCTGCTATTTGGCTCTATAGGTATTTGGTAGTAACCACTGTTCAAGTCGAGTATCGTAAAGTATTTGTATTGCATTGCTTCTTGCAATCGCTCTTCTATGTTAGGCATTGGAAAAATCTCTTTCTTCGTATGTAGATTCACTCGCCTATAATCTACACACATGCGGTCGCCCCCGTCTTTCTTTTTCACCATTATTATTGGACTAGCATACTCAGACTGTGATTCGCAGATAATGTCGTTAGTGAGTAGCTCATCTAGCATTTTAGCTACTGCAGCTTTTTTCGGTTCGGGTACTCTATATGGTCGTTGACAAATCGGCTCTGCACTGTCGAGCTCAATTTTCATTTCTATGAGGTCAGTCTTCCCTATTTCTGATAGGTTTTCAGCAAAAACGTCTTGGTATTTATTCAAAAGTTCTGACAATTGTCTACTATAATCTTCGTTTTCGAGTTTTACGTTGCTACTATTTCGTTTATTCAAGTTTTTAGAGTCTTTGTTTTGTGCACAGAGCACGTTAGCGGTATCATATTCTTTAAAGTTTAACTCACCATCTTTAATAGTTGCTTCTAGTAAGTTGCTAGTAAACACTTCATGCCCTAATAACACATCCGTGTTCAAAAAGTCGTCGTTCACAACACACATTTCAGTTTTTATCGTTACGTTGTCAATATTTACGGTAACATAGACCTTATGCTTGGTGATCTGGACACCACCACAGATACCCTTGATTCGCACTACACACGGATACATTTCGTTTGCTATAGCCTTTGCTATTGATTTACGTATCATATGGCAATCACTACCACTGTCAAAATAGGCAATTACTGCTTTGTCGTTAACTAAAATTTCTTTTTCGAAAAGTTTAGTCGTACTACATTGCTTTACTGTAGGGTTCTTTCCGCAATTGACTGGTTCGTTTCGCGCGTGCACCTTTTGACAATCTTTACAACGTTGCCTTTTCTGCGGTTTCGGACAACTACTAGCATAGTGCCCCTTTTCGTTGCAATTGTAACACGTCACCGATTTATCGTTTATTCTATTTGGCTTCTCATTAGTTTCACTTTTTGCCTCCATTTTCTTATTGTCATTAAAACTTCGAGAGCTAGTTGGCAAATTTTTCAGATACTCATCAAGCGTTTCGCGCATTTCCTTCGTTGATTTAAATTTAATTACCGCGATTGCCGATTGTAGTTCGCGATACTTTAAACCCTCGCGTGTATATTTAATAATAGCAGATTCACTCAGTCCATATCGCTTTCCCATTGCACTCATACGGAAGCAATAATCTACTACCCTTTCGCCTTGCCTACGCGTAGCACTGTTCATAATTCTATTAATGTCTGCTTCATCTAAGCTTTTACCGAACTCTTCAATAATCGCTTTTGAAAAATCAGCCCAGGTGGACCATAAACACTGGCACCCATCTACCCACATTCGCGCAACACCTTTCATTCGGCTGTATACCGCTAAGAGTAAACACTTCTCTTCCCACCCATAGGCTATCATCGCACTATCAACACGGTCAACGAATTGTTCTGCAGTTAACGTAATGTTATTTGTGGGGTCAAACTCTGGGATTGTCTCCGCGATTTCTTTTACCGAGTATCTAGTACGTACGGTAGACATACTTGAAATATCAAGCACAGGTCCTGCATCAGGAGTACTAGCAGCAGGCACAACTTGTGGTGCAGCTGTATTTTGCGCACTAGACACGACACTCAATACGCCAGTTAACATTTGCTTCAATTCATTTATCTGATCCTGAAGTGACACACTTGCGTCCGCCGCTGCAGCCTCGTCAGCGGTATTCTGATTTTCCGGCATTTCGACTTCGTTCGATTTTAATACTTCAGATAGACGTTGGATTAGTTCACTTTTTGTACCGGTGGTACGTGAATTTTTCTCACGTAAAATATCTTTTAACTGCCTTACACTCAACAATGTGAGCTTCACTAACATTTTCTGTTTTTTACTTTTAAATCAGAACTTCTCTTTGTTTTTGTTTACGTTTTGCAATTCTTATTGGAAAATTCTTAAACTTCAATTCATCTTACTTTGCAACTTGTACCATTCACAACGGACACTCTTTTTTTCTTGTTCATACGCTCTTCTCGTTCTCACTGCTGTATTTTTGTGTTATTGTCGTTAACACTTCGTTGTATTTCGTTATTTGATGCCACTATATGTAGCTTAGATTGGGAAATTCTTCACACTCGTTGCGTCTCTACCGGTGGTCTTTATTCGTAGCACAAACAGTAGTACCACTCTGCTTGTAATTTATATTTATGCTGCTCGTTTGAGACATACATACACCAACATATGATCGCATATATGCTCCTTTCGTTCACACAATCGTTGTTTCTCGTACAACAAACAGTAGTACCACTTTGTTGCCACTTTATTTTGCGTTGTTCTTTCANTCTTATTGGAAAATTCTTAAACTTCAATTCATCTTACTTTGCAACTTGTACCATTCACAACGGACACTCTTTTTTTCTTGTTCATACTCTTTTCTCGTTCTCACTGCTGTATTTTTGTGTTATTGTCGTTAACACTTCGTTGTATTTCGTTATTTGATGCCACTATATGTAGCTCAGATTGGGAAATTCTTCACACTCGTTGCGTCTCTACCGGTGGTCTTTATTCGTAGCACAAACAGTAGTACCACTCTGCTTGTAATTTATATTTATGCTGCTCGTTTGAGACATACATACACCAACATATGATCGCATATATGCTCCTTTCGTTCACACAATCGTTGTTTCTCGTACAACAAACAGTAGTACCACTTTGTTGCCACTTTATTTTGCGTTGTTCTTTCATATGCACACATACATTCATAAATATATCGTATGTATGCTCTTTTCGTTCGCACTCGAGACACTCGAGTAGAACTTCGCTCTTAGTGATTTGGGGTTGAAATTCAAATAAAACGTTCATTTAACTTCACATGTAGCCATATACTTTTGGGGCTCCCATGTATGTAGGCACAACTAAGGTTATGTTGCAACATGTTCATATACGTATGTATGTGCAATTTTTAATTAGCACAATTTACTTAACGCGTTTGTATTTCACAACACTTGCACTTCGCTTGTTTTAACATTAACAGACGCGAATTTCTGTCCCTCTTCTGAACTAAAAGCGCTCTTTTGGCTTTTCGATAATAATTACATAACCCGTCAGGATGGTTTTTATGTTTAGGTTTAATTAGCGCATTTTAAGATTACAAAGTATATATTATATTAACAAAAATTATATTAAAGGAAATACTGGTTGAAATTAATAGATGACGCGAACGTCCGTACACCGCCAAATCACATCGAACACTCCTCTTTGGATCCTGACGTTATTTCAAACATTGACGTTGCTAGGCGGTGTTGCCAGATTCGCTTACACGTAGGAGCTATATTTAGTTAGGAAATGATAGCATAAATAATTTTCAGCCAGAAAACACTAAAATGTCCCTGAAATGCCTGTCTTCACTAAGAGTTATTCGGTAACTTTTCTTCCTAACACTTCTAAGACACAGCTTCTGACCCAAACTACAGCTTTCTTCACACAGTGTAGAATCTAACTTGCATATGGAAATAAATTAGTATCTTAACGATTTTAATTATTATTTATAGATGGTGGTTAGGCATGGTTTTTTAAACAGCGAAGACATTTTCATGGTTGTGGCTAATTTTGCTTGGAAAACTACAAAGTTATCAAGAAGGCACAAAGTACCCTGCCTACTACTTACGCTGCTACTAAGTGTAAACCTTACTTGGCTTAAACTGGCTACACACGACAAGCATATGCGCGCACATGTGCGTCAACATACTCGCTCTCGTTTGCCATAGACGGCGAGCGGCTCAAGCTCGGAACACTTTGACGACTGCAACTTCACGACGTAACGACAGCGACATCATTTTGTCGACAAATGTCGCCTTGAAGCCAGCTTCTTAAACATTTTGAAGACCTCAGCGACATAGCAAACAGCTGATTTTAAAGTTTGACATTTTGGTATATTTATTTCACAAATTGTGTATTTTTATTTAAGTAAATAAGAAAAACATGAACAATCAAGAATATGTGATTAATTTTGCGACAATTTAATTTTGCAGCACTACATCTACTCATTGTCGCCGGCAAAATTAGAAATAGATTTAATTTGGCGACGTCGACAATTGCAGTCCTGCAGTCAAAATAATTGTGTCCGTAAGAACGTGTGTATTTAAAATTTGACAGATGCTGCTTGTCGCTTGCTGTCGTCAAAGTGTTCCGAGCTTCATATGTGATTTTGTCGTGGTAGCGTAAAGATGATTAGCAAAGACGCGGATGATACAATTGCAATGCCTTTAAGTTAGCTTTTTTTATGTATTTGTTATTTAAATTTATTTATATTTTACTTGTATGTATGTACATATATATACTTATAGTAATTTAGCCTCATTTATCAAAAATGCAATTGACGCACAAGGCTTGGATGCATTTATCCGCCGATGTGCACACTTAAAGCATCAACACAAAATGAGGTTGTTGTTTTTGTTTCCGATGCGATACTCGCAAACCACGCTACAAACGACGAGCATGCTCGCTGAAAATCAAATTTTTTTGATTTTTTGCGAGCATGCTCGTGAACCGCCCTACAAAGGACAAACATGCACCGCAAGCCGAGCATTTGCGCGCATATGTTCGTCGTGCGTAGCCACTGTTATATGCAGCTTCTTCTCAATCGATAAACTCTGGTATTATTATAGAAAGCTCGTTCTAGAAACAGAATATAGGAGAGCTGTAATGTAGATCCAAGACTAATAACTCGTGAACTTGTGTTTATTCTTGGCAACAATAGTATACCTGATTAGTTACATACATATGTGAATAGATATAATAATGCGAAAAAAAGAATGAAAAATACGTTTGCCAAATACACACATAAAAATACATATGGTTAATAAAATGCTCAATGTGCCATGGCAAAAATCTCATTTGCATATAAATTTTTAATTCAATTTTCACGCCTCATTCACACTAAATAAGCACTTAGTAAGAGTACAAAATGGCGCAACTTGCGTGAGGGTAAAATATAATTTTCAAATTGAAATGGAAAAATAACATTGAAGTGCAAACATTGCAGGTTTCATAAATTACTTAAATAGCAAAATTGTTTGCGAAATGCCAACAAGAAGTCGCACATATACATATACATACATATGCACGTTTTCAATTGAGACACTTAAATTAATGAAAATCCATTAAAAAATTAACGATGATTGAACAAGTTTAACGAATTTAAAATTTTTCTTTAAATAATATTATGTAGTAAATATTAAAACAATAATTTGTTTGTAAAATTAATTTAAGTTATTTGCATAGAGACACAACAAGTTATCTAAAAATTATTATCAATACTATTGAAAATTATAGTTTTTGTAGACCTTCGTACACACATTCATAGATATCTACGTGTATTCAAATGAGTATACTTACTTTAAAATACATACATTCATGCGCTGTCAACATGTAAAAGGCGCCTTTTCTCACATTTCCACCATTCAGGGGCTTTTTGCTCGTTTTCCTTTGTTTTGTATTTTAAATAATTTAGGTGTGAAGATTATATGCCACGATATGGTTAAATTGCTGACAGCTTAATTTGTATTGCATGACAGGCCAACCCAGGCGAATTCCCTAGCGCGTTGTATAGCCAAGGGATGTGCATGTGTGAGTGTGGCATTTGAGTTGCTCGCAGTGAGCCTCCAGCACACGATTTAATTTTTAACCAAAACTAAGTGGCGCGCACACACCGATGAAGAAAGGACAAAAAGGTAGGCTGCCTGGAGTCATACACATACATACTTGCGATGAACAGGCGGCAATGAGTTTGAGTTTGAATTGCTTTATATACCACTTGACATTCAATCATACACAAAGGGGCCTAATGCCTTCTCAACAAGAGCCGTAAAATAGCCTTATTAAACTGTAGTGTGGACCTTTGGCCAATCGAATTGATTTAGAGCCTACCGGTAGCTCGGTAGTAAATCTGGCGGCCGTACTTGGCAAATTATGAAATTCCATCAGCGCGCTTGTTTCCTTCGATTTACTCTGAACTCCTACCAGTCAGTGCAGGCGTTTGCACGAGTATAAGCATACGAGTCGATGTTTGTTTGTGCTTTTGTGCATCTGCGTTACCTCGCTAAATTGAAGCAGCACTTAAGCTACGCTATCACGTACAAAAGCAGCACTCATACGTCACGGCGCACAGTGGGAGATTGTCGAAATTAATAGAACGTAAGTGGCAATTAAAAATCTTGTATTTATTTCATGTATGTAAATGGGCGATTCCACTGTCCCGGGTTGGACATTTGTACAGAAAAAATTTCTTTCTTGCTTAAATTTAAGTATAAAGTACAGAACAATTCTACATTTTGATAAAGCTACACCTAGTTGACTATTATACGAGTTATTACAAAATACGAAAAAAATTCCAGCTTACTTTTATATGGGAAAAATCTGATTTATTTCTTCTGTCACGGGTGGGACAAAAGAAAAGAACTGCTTTTTGGAGTAGATATATTTTACGGAAACTCTGCGAATTTATTTCACTTTTCTGTGTAAACTTGATTTCTTATAATAAAACATAGACCCAGGAACACAAACAAAGCTAAAATTACAAAAAAAGTATGGCTTTATTATACAAAAAATCCGAAACTCCTCTGTCACGGGTGGGACAACTTTTGTCACGGGAAGGACATATACAAATTTTTATATGAAAACGAGCCTTTAGTGTGGTCCATATGTAAATGTTAGTTATTAAAAAATGTAAGAAGCCAAGTAGGGGTTAAATTCACTCACGTTCTATCTTAGGATGGTGCCTTTTATATAGAAGAAAATGCTTAGCACCATCAGCCAAAAAAAATATTAAAAATTAATGCGATTTCCTAGCGTCTTTAAATTTTCACTTTTACCTATTTAAATTTAATGTAATACAAAACTGCATACCTAAAAATTCTAAACAAAAAGTTTAAATTTTTTGAGCGTAATTGTTTGGGTGGTTCAATTTTTTAAATTTTTGTAAGAAGTTGGAAATGTAGCTGTATGTGGTTCTGGTAAGGTAATGTGCTAGACTTTTATAAAAAAAAATATAATCATTAGATTAACAAAATAAAAAACCAAAACTGGTCAAAATGTAACTTAAATTAACCAGCTGACCACAAGGGTATATAGATAATGGACGAGTCCGCGCATCCCCCCTCCACTCCTGCGTCCACCTCAACAAACAAATAAAGCTTATCAGCCCTGTAAACCTACCTCTGACAACTGTCCCACACATAGCTGGCACTGGTGGGACATGCTTCTCTGTTGAATTATTCTTATCTAACAACGTGGAAACGACAATGCAATTGTGGTAAATATTTCCAACGAATTTCTAACATTATGTAACAAACACGAAACACAACCTCAACTTCTGTAATTAAATATAACAATTTTTACCTTTTTTTGTCACGGGTGGGACAAAACCAAGACTGCTTAATAATAACTCAAAATATAGATTAAGCACTCACACAATTTAATATAAACATAATTTTATTAAAAGCAGATGAGTTCTGCTATATATTTTTCTTAACAAACACTTGAATTATGAATCGCAAATTATTTGACAGTGCATTCAACATAACCTACTTTAAACTCAAACAAAAAATTTACTTAGAACTTGGTTTCAAAACGTAAAAAAGGTAATAAATATGCATTTAAAACTTTAATTTGTTATTTTTTGGTTGATTCAATATTTTTACAAATGTCTTATCCACACATTTGTTAGTTTTATAAAGAAAATAATTTTCGCACTGAGGTCCACTTTCCCATGGAACCTCCCAAATGTAATTAAAAAAAAAAATAATGCTTGTATTTCAGATGCTTGAGAGATGTCTATCAATTACTGTCGCTGTGTTTTGCATAGCCACTAACATATGATTAACCCTTAATTAGGCGCATGGGGTCAAGACCATTTCAAGTTGAACAAAATTAGGGAAGTGCTTGAAGCGCGGCCGCGCTCTGTCTAGTTTCCAAACTCCCCGCGGGTTAAGTGAATTAGTCACGGTTAGAACATCGTCGCGTGCACATGTGTCGCTACTCTCTTGAGTGCTGACCCCATGCGACCGCAAACGTAACATTTTTNCATTCTGTTTGGGATTTCATTCTGACCAATCTGTAGAAGTTTCTCATCGATACAATTAAAATTACAGTTTAGGCAATATGATTTCCAAAAAATTCCGGTTTCGCAACACTGTGCGCCGGGTATTTAATGTTCGGCTCCGCCCGAACTTAGACTTTCTTACTTGTTTTTTTTTAAGTTTGAAGTCGGAATTTTTTTTTTTTTTAAGTTACCGAGTACTTTAATATTTTTGATAATACACACTTCATTTTTTATTTGTAAAACTGTTTTTTTCAACACTTGTTTTAAGGGTTAATTAACTATTGGAGCTTTCGAAGTAGAACGCTTTCTTTTCTCAAAGCTTTGACTCTTGGTCACTTCTCTGTATATTTAAATAGCCTAGTAAGCGATAATGTGGCGTAAAACCTTTTTTAAAAAAAACTTCACACACTAACGCTGACTTTCTAATTATGAAGGGCAACCAAAAAAACCAGAGGCTGGAAATAAAAGTAATTTTGAGGTTTTGAAATCTAAAAGATATAAAGAATAAATTTCTTATCATTTCTTCAAAATTACAAGACTAACTAAGAAAATTGTTTCGTTTTAATTTTAAATGGATTTGTTCAAATGCCAAATGGAGGTGTAAACTCCACCACACAGTTGGATGGCATTAGTACTGCCTGGTCAAGTACAGGTCTACAGTATTTTGGAAAATTTTCTGAAAAGCTAATTTGAATGTATGTACAAATGCAAAGTATGCCGACAAAGGTAGCTGTACGAACCAAAAAGGTTGATTTGTTTCTTAATTCAATAAACCATAAAGCTGAATAGAAACCTAAGATATTTGATTGACGGGGAATTAATTTAGTTCAGTTTTTTTAGGATTGCGATAACGATTTCTCAAACGATCACCTGTAGTGTGTTTGACAACCAAATTGTAAACAAAAGAAAAGTGCACTTTGCTAAAGCAAGTTATAAAATATTTAATTACTGGTTACTAATGAATTTGTGAGTATTTTTGGTTATTTGCATGTATGCTCTGAGTGTGTTTACTTACAAAATAAGCAAAATTTTACAAGCAAAATTTGGAGATTATGTTGAAGTTACTTTTGGCTAAAGCATGGACAATATTTTAATAGAAAAATAACAAAACAGAAAAAATCATTTATCTTGAGCAAAGTAGTAAGTATTTGAAAAAATCAACACGTGAAAACTTGTGTAAGTCACTTTAACTGTGGTCAAAAGCAATAATCGCTTGAGTCAAGGACCATTTTTACTATAATACTATATTCGCCCTTCTAAAATCCATTGGGTTTCAATGAAGTTTCATATGAATGTTCAACATAATTATAACCTTCACTAAGACCGCCTTACAACGAAATATAAAACGGCATTTTGCAAGTGTCCAAAGGATGTACACATTTCGAAATTAATACAAACGATTTTTAATTTTGATTTAACAAATTAAGAGAATTCATTCTAATTTCTCTAAGAATGGATGGCATTGGGCGACAAGGACAATGTTTTTAACAATATGTAAATACGAACATATGTACATATTTGTAATATGCTGGCACGTATGCATAACCAGTAGTAATAAACACGAAGTTTGTTCCGCCTTCTCCCTAGAAAGCAAAGCGAGTGGTGGTAAACGAGGACAAGACAAAATATCTCCTGTTTTCAAACAATAACGATTTTGGTAAACAACGAGAATAATTCTCAGACAATCGGAACTATCACTATCATTCTCATCGATTACCAGAAACTTAAGCGTCTTAAGAATCACTATTGTCAACAAGTGCGACTTTGGACTGAGTAGGCAATTGAGAAGTAACATCCTCTCGCCATGCGAAAACCTCACTCTATAAGTCATTCGCCATGCATATCATGGTAATGGTGCAGAACATGAACAATGATAACATTCGATGAGGCGGCCCTTAAAGTATAGAGTGCCAGATTTGACAGAAGAGAAACGACTGGAGTGATTTAATGAACTCGACCAAACTGGAAAAGGAAGAAATCAAACAATCATAATAAACTGCGAAAAATTTAACGTGTCATTTACGATAACATTAACAGAAATTTAAAAAATAACAATTTTACAGTACATACATTTTCAACCCCTTTGTGTGAAGCGAACATCATCATTTCTCTATAAAATAGCTGGACATCAGAAAACGAGCAGAAGCCAACATCAAATTACTTTACCTTATTAAAGGCGACAATGTGGAAACTCGGCTTTTCGCGCCATATCGTTAGTGTAAGCAGTAACCGGACAGACTCTCCTGTCCACTTCTGCGAATTGGAATTAACTCCAACTTTGGGCAGGGATATTACAATTGGTTACGATATTTAAAGCACTTTCCATGTCAACGAAGGCACTGTCACGAAGTTTGTATTTTCTGCTATTTGGTAGGTACTTGGGTTCCACTTTCTAATATCATCTGATATCAAATAACTAATGCGTGAAATGAAAAAATCGGTTTTACAGAGTTGCATTATAGCCCTGCAGGAAATGTGACTAATTTGTAGCTAACTAACGGGTGATTTTTTAAGAGCTTGATACCTTTTTTTTTANCATCTTTCTCTTTGACACCATGTCTGAAATCCCACGTGATCTGTCAAATACTAATGCATGAATATCCTAACCTCAAAAAAATCACCCGTTATTAACTAACTAGCAGTCGACTAGTGGTAAATATTTCTTAACTATTTCCTTTGGCCATAACTAACTACTTTTGAAGGGCGATGACCTCAAAATAGTGAGAACTGTTTTCCTCTGCATTAGATGATAACTAACTTGTAGCTATCCACTTTTGGACATAAACTATCAAAAAAAAATATTTTTTCATTTTTTTATATTTTTATTTTCATACTTATTTTATTTAACATTAGATATTTGCTTATTTGTTTACATGTTCTTTTGTAGGTGGTCGCATATTTGAATTCGATCAGACAAAGATAACACAAAACTTCGATCTTTATTTTATTTGTCCTAAATAAGAAAAGGAGTCTGCGAAGTGTTTGGGTAGCCATTAGGGCTACCTCAAATTTGTGCAATATATTGTACAAAAGTCCACAAAGGAGTAAAAGCACTCAAGAAAACTCAATAAATATTTCACAAAGTTTGACGGAATAAAACTTGTATTTCATTGAAAATGAACTTATGTATGTACAAAATAATTGATTACACAGGACATATTGGAATGAATATCTTATATATTAAGTATTTATTTTTATTTATTTATTTATCTCAAAAGTACGGTAAGACATTAAGCCTTTTTTTGTACATTTTTACAATTCAATTACAAATTTTAATCTTAAACTAAACTTAAATTCTAAGGCTTATCCAACCATGAAAACAGGGTAAGAAATAGTATGACGTAGGTGAACAAGAGTTACATAAAAGATGAGAGAACATAGAACTAAGTAAAAAGTTCTATAACTGCCGTCTTAAAGCATCTAGCTGAATTTATGTTTTTAATTGAAAGTGGTAATGAGTTCCATAGTCTGACAACACTAACAAAGAATAGTCTGGAGGCCGTTAACGTTTTATATTTTGGTACTACAATGTTTTTAGTGCGAGATGATATGACAAACTTAAGTCTACAGAAAAGGTAACCAGGCTGATGATACTTAATTATTTAAATAAAAATAAAATATTTCGCACTTTTAAGTAATTATCTAAACTAAAGCAGAGAATACTTTTAGTATATAACGAGATGTGATCAAATTTTCGCTTGCCATATATAAATCTCGCAACATTATTCAAAGCTAGGTTTAGTTTATTTTTAGATTCGTAGTCGGGATTGCTATATACTAACTCCAAGTAAGAAATTTGAGGAACAATAAGTGTCTTAACTAATTGAAGTTTTATGTTAGTAGGTAGACAATAGCAGCTATCCCAGAGATTTCAGAGGATGTGGTAGATTTTAGAAATGCTATGGCTTATGTGCAAGTTAGTCGAGAGTTCATTTTAAATCCCAGGTTAGTTACAACAGATTGAAAAGTACTTATGGTTTCGTCCAGGATTATAGGTGATAGTTCACTCAGATCGAAAGAGTCGTGAGATATAGATAAGGCATTTAAGCAAAGGCCATTTGTCTTGGCCCAGCTACACAGTCTTTTTAGGTCATCATTTAACCTGCATACTAAATCTTCGCCAAGACCAATAGGACGCGAAAGGTAGATCTGGGTATCATCAGCATATAGATGTATTGAAGAGTTTTGACAGCAGTTGACAATATCATTAATAAAGATGGTGAAAAGTATGGGACCCAGGATTGAACCCTGAGGTACACCAGAGGAAATCTTCATACGCTGCGAAGTGATGCTGCTACACTGTACTTGTTGTAGCTTATTCGGGAGGTAGCTTTTTATTAATTTTACTGACGTTGAGTCGAAACCAAAATAATCNTATTCGAGAGGTAGCTTTTTATTAATTTTACTGACGTTGAGTCGAAACCAAAATAATCTTGTAACTTAGCTAGTAAAATATTATGATTAACAGAATCAAATGCTTTTGAAAAATCCAAGAGAACCAATATAGTGAGCATTTTATTATCAAAAGCGGGGCGGATATCATCCATTACCTTGAGTATTGCAGTAGTACAACTATGCCCAGATCTATAGCCCGATTGGTACTCAGATAACAGGTTGTGATTATTCAAATGCAACACTATTTGTTTACAAATAACTTTTTCAAAAACTTTTGAGAGCGCTGGTATTATACTGATGGGCCTATAGTTTTGGGGGGAGTCACACAGCTTGCCTTTAGGGGTCGGAAAAACGATTGCGACTTTCCACTGACTAGGGAATGTTGACGACGTCAAAATGAAGTTGAAAATATGGCTAATTGAGGGGAGTGCATAAGGAAGGATTATTTTTAGAAAGCGTAGGCTAAGACCATCCACGCCAATAGCATTCGATTTTGTGGCATACATGCAGTTGATAATTTCATTTTCTGTGGTTGAGTTGAATGTAAATTTAACTGTAGGATTACAGGTCAGACTTTGGTTAGTTTTAAAGGATGACTCACTTGTTTGCTGCTTATTTACCCCTAAAAAGTATGAGTTCATTACATTTGCATCAATCGTGCATATCTTTACTTAAGATTTGCATTACAAAATTTTAAATTTTCTCCATGAGAAGAGAATGATATAAAGAAATTTTGAAAATTTTCAGATACAATTACAATATCAAATACAAATGACTCGTTTTAATAAACCTTCCCCCTTCTTTCTGCCTTCAGTAGATCAAATCAAATCAAAAACCTACCCTTTACTGCAACAACAGCGCACAAGCTCTTCAAAAACCACGGCAAAAACCATCCTAACTGCTTGTTTAACTGCAACCTTTGCGGACGATTTTACAATATATTGTACAAGACACTTACAACCTTTCAGTGTCAATGTGCAATATATTTTACATTTTTTGACCACTCGGGAAAAATATTTCAAATCATGATAGTTTAATTTTAGCATTTTTATATGATGAAATGCTTTTTTTATTTCCATACCATGTGATTTTATTAGCGATTTTTCTTGACTTTCACGTATTCTTTGTACAGTAAATTTTAATGTAAATAAAATTACCACGTGTGACTGGAATTTTATAAAATTGTATATTTTTAATTAAATTCTAAAAACATTTTTGAAACATTTTCGATTCATAAAGTTTAATTTGTTTTCAAAAATATTAATAAGATGTTTAGTACCAAGCTTCCAATGTTACAAAAAATTAAATGTACAATATATTGTACAAATGCAGGGAAAGGGTTAAACAGAACTTTTAAAGAAACCAAACTCCCGGTAACGTCTGCATGACTACTGCCCGCCTCTACAATTAACTTAAAGTTAGTTTTGTAATAGCTAATTAAAAGTTAGTTATTTATCGAAATCCCGAAAAAAATCTAACTAGAAGTTGGTTATTTTAATCAACTGATAATTTTTCTTTTGCAGGCAGCCTAAACTTAGAACTCCACATCAATATTTTCGAGTGTTCAGCGTATAGGTGACTGAAGTTTTCGCTTAATAAATATACATATTGCATTTGGCGGATACGAGTTATTGCGCGCCAAGCGACGATATGTATATGTAAGTGACCGAAAAAAGCGCACATAGAATGTTGAGCCCACTTGGTTTTTTAGAGCTCGATTCGAAGTGCATTAAAATCAGTTTTCATATATCGATATGTTCGATGTCATACGTATAGATCCTAAACAAGAACTATCTCTGCTTCTTGAATTGAGACAAAATTTTCTAGTTAGCGCGATTGAAACGCGGTTAAAAACTAAAATTAATTTTTTATAACCGAGCGCACTTGTGCACAAGGGTATATTAATTTTGTTCACATAACGGTTGTTTGTAACAGCCAACACGAATCGAGATAGATATAGACAAATGTATACATAAATGCTCAGAATGAATAGAGAGTNGTCCGTGTACACGATAACTCGAGTAAAAATTGAGATATCTCAACGAAATTTGGTATGTAGGTTTCCATTTATCCAAGGTAGGTTGGTATTGAAAATGGGCGAAATCGGACTGTAACCAGGCCCACTTCCCATGTAATGCTAATTTCCAGAAATACGAAAACTGCGATACATATTTTAGTAACTGCTGAAGATAATTCACTCAAAATTGATATTTACAAGAACTTTCAGACGAAAAATAAGAATATTATGGATACATGTGTATATCTTGGTAACCGCTGCACCAATTTCTTCCAAACTTGACACAGTTGTTGGCCTTGGTACAGCATAAAAAATCGCCGAAACTTTTTAAAATCGGACAATAACCACGCCCACATCCCATATAACGGTAATTTAGAGAAATACAAAATCTTCGATAAATCAGTAAGTGTTAAAGCTAATTTATTCAAAATTAATGCTTGCAACAATTCGTTAACACGAAATACGCTTATGATAAAATTTTGGAAAATGGGCGTGGCACCGCCCACTTATGATCACATATATGTATCTCAGTAACCGTTATACCAATTTGTACCGAACTCCGTATGGTTATTGTGCTTGCCACATAAAAGCAAAATGTTGAAAATTATTGAAATCGGACTAAAATTACGGCCGCTTTTCATATAACGGTAAATTTGAGAAATGCTTGAAACTTCAATATTTCGAAATTTAAGGAAGCTAATTTACTCAAAATTGATACACCCCGGCTTACCATGTAGCGGTAGCTTTCGGAAAGGTGAAAATCATATATTTAATATTTGCGCAGGGTATTTAATGTTCGGCTCCGCCCGAACTTAGACTTTCTTACTTGTTTAGATTTGCGATTCCCTTCGAACTTAAATCACCAGTTTTGTAACTTAACTGCAAGACTTTACCTTACACCCGATGCACTGTTGCACCTACAAATTTAATTTCGCCATTTTATTGAGTCATTGCCAATCGCTTTGCTTGGCTTTTCGCTGACGCAAAGTGATTGTAAAAGCAGCTCAACCCAGTGCTCCCTCTTTATGTACCTACATAAATTCCAGCCACCCAACCGGTGGCCTCAAATTCATCGACTACCTTCGAATATCAGTCGGCAGACAGTCTGGCTGACTGACACTGGCTAACTGGTTGCTTGACTACCCAACCACCAACCATTCGCACCACTGCCTGCCCGCTGACTACCGCACCGCCGTGACCGCACATCTACGTGTATAAATTGTAATTTAAACGGTTCTGCGCCTGAAGTGCTTACTGCGTAATTATTTATGAGCCGCCACCGCTGGGCCGCTACCACTGGCAACCGGTATATGCCGCGTGCCGCATGCCACAAAGTATGTTGTAGGTATAAATGTACGAACGACAACATTTGCGTCGCGTGAAAGCGTTGAGGGAATTTTAAAATGCGCTACTCGCATTTTTTATTAAACTGTGGCGCGCATCACTTACCCATCTGCAAATGTATGTACGTACACTGGTATGAACATCCACGCTTACATATATCTATGTACATATATGAGCATGCATGCGTGCTGATAGCTCTTTCCATTCATGCACAGTGAGTGAGTGTTTGTGTGTTTGCTTACCCTGCAGTTAATTCCCAGTTTTCGGGAGTCGAATACCGGTACCTAGCAAATCGACCACACATGCTTTCTACTGTCGCATTTAACATGGAGTTGTCCTAGGAGGTCACAATTGACTCCCGCTGCGTAACTTGTTGCCTGTAAACCACCATTTTTTTCGTTGTGCACTTCACAGACACTTTTTCATAATTAAAAAAAAAAAAACTATTCCAAAGAATTTAAGTTGAACACCACTTCTTAATACTCAGTGCAAATAAAACTACAAGTTTATAACTTTTTTATGAGAATTAAGAGGGTGTTTGTGTTATAAAGTTTGAAATAAATTTTTTGTTTTAAAACAGTGTTGTAGATGACTATTTAGGGAAGTTTTTGCGAAAGTTTCAGAATTAAACATCAAGTAGTTGAAAAGTTATAACAATATTGTTATGACTTGCACGGTTAGCAGATTAGCGCGCTGCGCTCTAAAAGGCTTTATAACTCGGAAAAGTAAAAGAAGTCCTTTTTTATTAGTGATTTGTATGTAAAAAGACTTGATCTTTCGATTGAGATAACTAAAAACAATATTAAAAATGACCATAATTCAGAAAAATTACAAATAAATTTTCGTTCAGAATGTTCACCATGAAAATGGGAACATTTTGGAAAACGCATAGTACCATCGTATAGCTCGTACAAAAATCTATAGAAATCATAGTTTTCGAATTATCTTTCCCATTTTCTATCTGCTTCCCAGCGACTCGAAAAGTAGCTTGTTTTGCCCCGCTCAGGGCGCTGGGACATTTGACGTGAATTGCCCCATTTATATAAACATAATTGAAAATAAACCTAAAAAAATTAAAAAGTAGTAGTTATGTAAAAAGGGGTATCTTCATATGTATTGCTTTATTTTGGTACTTATGTCATCATATATATATATCATATTAAAACGACCAATAAACCGTTAGAAGGTGCAATATGTAACCAATAGCTCGATTTCTAACTACCTGGAGCAT
Organism: Rhagoletis zephyria; assembly: GCF_001687245.7. Taxonomy (NCBI): domain Eukaryota; kingdom Metazoa; phylum Arthropoda; class Insecta; order Diptera; family Tephritidae; genus Rhagoletis; species Rhagoletis zephyria. Next base: position 504,006 of record NW_016157182.1, read on the forward strand.
AATATGCTATTGAAACTAGTAATGTAACTAGTACGAAAGCGAAAATTGTAACCGACCCCTCTGCAGTGTACAGTTCGGATGTGAGTGTATGCGTGTCACGCCGCGCATAATTCAAGTTAAATGACAATTTCTGATTGCACATTGAGTTATCAAGCAATTGCCACGCCAGAAGCGACAATAAAAACAGCAACAAGCACAGGATTTACTACAACAACAAAAAAGCGGCAATAATGTTAAAACTGCAGCAGTACAACGCAAAAGCGCAATAAAAGCTCTGCGTAATGTAATTTAAAACTTTTGTAATACGAGGCGTATGAGTGTCGCCGTCGTCGTCATCAGCGCCATCGTCATCGTCCCAACGCAACGAATTGGTAATTATGTATGTACAAATGCAAGAATGTGCGAATACTGGAATGTATTATATTTAGGTAAGTACCCTGCAGGGAAACCGCTGACTAGTGAATCAAATTTCTAGTTCCGTACTAGGTCTTTATCGCCAAAAAGGAACTAGTCGGATAGGATTTTTTTTTCACTAGAAATCTATATCTAATGTGACGAATTTAGAAATGGTTCGGAACTATAGAAAAACGGATGCAGAACGAAGTAGATCCTATTTGTCGAATTTAGCACTATTTCGGAACTATCGAATAAGGGATGCAGCGGGGGCTTGTTTACTTTACATAGATATGTGTTCGGCGGCCTTTTCGTTCAAATACGCTTCTATTCTGTGCTTCGCAGATGCTTTTTCATAGCTCGGTAGTACAAAACTAAAATTTGTGTTAACATTTCAACATCTTGGGACCGTCTGGAATCTAAGAAATAACAGCGAGCACCTCTGCAAACTCAGCTACAGCTAAAGGTATGTAAACGTACATTTCTTACAATTATTCAAACAAATTTAATTTCAAATTAAAAACACTTTTCTTCCTAAATAACTTAAAATCGCACACACGGAAGAACCGAAAAGATTGAAAAATCATGATACTTTTTTCTTTCGTCTGTCGGTTTTAGAACTGGTTCGGAACTATAGAATTTAGGACTAGTTCAGAACTATCGAAAAAGGGATGCAGCGGGGGGCAATTGACACTTCCTAGGACAACGCCATGTTAAATTCGCCAGTTGCTTGCATGCAAAAGAGATTTATCGCGAACCAGTACTGGGTCTAAATGTACTAAAAGCGCCCCAGTTCAGAACTAGAGATTTTCCCTACAGGGTATGAATGAATCATTTATGTGCCTGTGTTTGTGTTTGCATTTTGTGTTTGCGTTTGTCAAGTACCGCGTAGGCTTGACATTGACAGTAATGGTTAAATATTGTTGTCAAGTGCTAATTGTTGCATAATTGCTTGCAATGAAATTTCATTAAACGACAGAAAAAGCTGCAATGAATTTGAGTAGTCTTCCCTCCGCGAAAGCAATGAAAAATTCAAAAAGGCTTATGAAGGAAATCGAAATAAATTTATGCAAATAGCAAAGTGTACGCATAGTCGCAGGCGATGAATGCAGTCGAAGTTGCATGGAACAAAAATGAAAATCACTTGCATAATTTTGGAGAAAGTTAGCATATGAAAGAGCAGCAGAATTAGTTGAGTAAAATGAAAGGATAACTTGCAGTTCAGGAAAATCTTGATGCATATAACTTGAGTTAAGTGGTAGAGAAATATGCATAAGATAAATATTAGATAAACGCATTGTACCGGAAAATTTCAAGTGCATGATTCGGTTTCTCATTGCAACATATCCACAAATATAACTTAAAATGACGAAATAGCAAAAGGTGTATAAGACTATTTTGCTAGAGGAATACAAAACACCAAAGTGAGAATCGGGCTCATATTTCGAACGAAGTATCTACATTAGACTGCACCACTCCCCATACAAAAAAAAATTTATCGGTACTGTGTTTCCATTGGAATTATAAAATCTATTATATAATAAGGTCGGCCGCTGTGGTGTAGTGGTAAGCAGTGCGCGCTTCCACTCCGCAACGCCTGGGTTCAAACCCTGGTCAAAGCAACATCCCAAAAATATAGAAACAAGGTTTTTTCTTAACAGCGGTCGTCCCTCGGCAGGCAAGGGCAAACCTCCGAGTGTATTTCTGCCATGAAAAACAGCTTCTCATAAAAATACAATTGCCGTTCGCAGTCGGCGTAAAACTGTGGTCCCTCCGCTTTGTGTGACAATATCAAGGCGCACGCCACAAATCGGAGGAGAAGCTCGGCTAAACAATAACTTATGTGTAAGCGCCAATCTATTATATTATATACTAAGACGTCCACCCAAATATTTCGGAAAAATATTAAGATTTACGTGAGCTGAACAGATTTAAAAATATCTCCAAAAACGGAGTTTTTCTAGTTTCTTAAAGATTATATTTTTTTTTTGAAAAAATACCCTCAAACAACAAAGCGGTTCAAACTTATAAAATTTGCATAAAAATATTTAAAAAAAATTTTAGCGGAATCGTAATGAGATTTTTGATGCTGTTTTTTAACTTTTTTCAAAGATTGGTATAAGAAAAACTTGAATAACTGACCCTAAACTTTTCCGATTTAGACTTGTGAGGTATCATTGGAAAGGTATTTTCTCACCCCTTTTTTTCTTTGCTAATATACTCATTCAAAGGATGAAAGAGAATGGTAGGATGAACGAACGTCATTCAAAGTTGAATTAAGATGTCGAGCCCTAACCGCCAAAATAACGTAAGCGACATTTTTTTCAAAATTTTCTTTTTGATGCAGAAATGCATCTAGATGCTCTAGGAATATTTCTGCATCAAAAAGAAAATTTTGAAAAAATGTCGCTTACGTTATTTTGGCGGTTAGGGCTCGATGTGTTTGTATTTAAAAAAAAAAAAATTATTGGGACACGAATGACTTTTTTTTGGGCAGAAATAAAAATAGTTGGAAAATACCTTTCTACTGAGATGCAATAAGTCTAAATCAGAATAGGTTTGGCCCAGTTATTCAAGTTTTTCGTAAATTCCGTTGAAAAGATGTTTAAATATTTGTACACAGATTTGTTAAGCTTAATATGTTTTATCATCTGAGGGGACTTTTTTCAAAAGTTCTTTAATACTATTTTTAATAATAGAAAACTCCATTTTTGGAGGTATATTCAAATCGGTCCAGCTCACGTAAATGTTAATATTTTTCCGAAATATTTTGGTGAACGTCTTAAAATATAATAAGTTTTGTAATCCTGGCGGAAAACCGCAACTTTTTTTGGTGATGCTGTCTGATCTACATATATAAAATTGATCAGTCATACGACTTACTTAGTGCCATCTGGAGCAGATGCAGAATTGAGTTATATATCAAAATAGCCCTTTCCCGAGCTCGCAGTTGCCCGCGACGTCGACTGCATGCACCTCTGCTGTGCATCCCTGATATACTGTAAAGTGAATTATTGTAATACGATTTTGATTACATAACTACATATTACAAAAGGAGAAGTAAAATAAAAAAATTATTTATTTGTCAATGTTATTTTGTTTTTTTTTTATATTAATTTATTCAGATTAAAAGAAGATTTTTATCACACAGTTTTTAGAGATACAGTATAAATGAAATTTAACAACTATAACAATTTTATATATATTTGTGAAGGAATCATAGGTATACCCTGCAAAAAATGTGACTAATCCGGGATGACTCCGGGAGCAATCGTAAAGGAACATGCGATTAATACCACTTTTGATCTCTTTGTATGGAATGGACTGTTCGCTTTTGTTCGAGCATGTCCTATGAAGAGACTAATTGTTCAACTTTATACCCGAACGGGTATAAAATGCGAATAGTCACTTTAAAAATAAAAATTTGCGTCAGCTGCGATTCGAACCGGGGTTCTCAGTTTTGTTAAGCGAATACTCTCTCTAGTTGCCATCGCCGCACATGAAATTTCATTTACTAAGTGCGTACATATCATCAAATCGTTAATAGTACACGTTAGAGATGAGTCGGGGACTAATTGATCTCCAATTATACCCGTAAGGGATGAGTCGAGACTAATTGATCCCCAATAGTACCCGGATGAGACTAGTTGCGACTAAATAATGCCCAATTGTACCCGATTGAGAGTAATCTCGGAATACTCTCTTTAAAGATAAGTCGCACAATTTTTTGCAGGGTAGCAACAAAAAAGAAGAAAATATTCAAAGGAAAAAATTTACAGAAAAAACCTTTATGCAATTTATTTGGTATATAACTATATATATATAGAAACACTGTATATATAAAATACTACATAAGTATAACTATATATATACACAAAAACCTATTGTATTAGGAATAAATTATTATTTGATATTTAAACAAGTAAGAAAGTCTAAGTTCGGGTGGAGCCGAACATTAAATACCCGGCGCAAGTATTAAATATATGTTTTTTCACCTTTCCGAAAGCTACCGCTAGATGGAAAACCGGGGTGTATCAATTTTGAGTAAATTAGCGTCCTTAAATTTCGAAATATTGCAGTTTCAAGCATTTCTGAAAATCCGATTTCGATAATTTTCTACGTTTTGCATTTATGTGGCAAGCACAATAACCATACGGAGTTTGGTACAAATTGGTGCAACGGTTACCGAGATACATATATGTGATCATAAGTGGACGGGGCCACGCCCATTTTCAAAAATTTTACCATAAACATATTTCTTGGCAAAAAATTGTTGCAAGCATCAATTTTGAATGAATTATCTTTAATATTTACTGATTTATCGAAGATTTTGTATTTCTCTAAATTACCGTTATATGGGATGTGGGCGTGGTTATCGTCCGATTTTAAAAATTTTCGGCGATTTTGTATGCTGTACCAAGGCCGATAACTGTGCCAAGTTTGGTAGAAATTGGTACAGCGGTTACCAAGATATACACATGTAACCATAAGTGGGCGTGGCTACGCCCATTTTCCAAAAATTTATAATATTCTTATTTTTCGTCTAAAAATTATTGTAAATATCAATTTTGAGTGAATAATCTTCAGTAGTTACTAAAATATCGCAGTTTTCGTATTTCTGAAAATTACCGTTATATGGGAAGTGGGCGTGGTTACAGTCCGATTTCGCCCATTTTAAATACCAACCTGCCTTGGATTAACGAAAACTTACATACCAAATTTCGTGGAGATACCTCATTTTTTGCTCGAGTTATCGTGTACACGGACGGACGGACAGACGGACAGACGGACGGACAGACAGACATGGCTTAATCGATTTCTCTATTCATTCTGAGCATTTATGTATACATTTGTCTATATCTATCTCGATTCGTTTTGGCTGTTACAAACAACCGTTATGTGAACAAAATTAATATACCCTTGTGCACAAGTGCGATCGGGTATAATAACCATAGTAGGAAGTGAATGGATAAGGATATTTCCTGAGTATTCACAGTGCCGATTGAAGTTGTAGATAATCTTAGTTAATTGTTTCGAGATCAGTTCTATTTTATTATCATTATGAAGACGTTCAGTAGAGTAATGCCACAGTAGATTAAGCATCATTTTTAAAAGATTATTTTGGCGAACATGTAATTTTTTAACGTGGGTTTTAGAACAAATACCCCAGACTGGGCATCCATATAAAATCATGGATTGAAAAACTACTTTGGCTATGATAATTTTGTTATCATTGCTAAGATTTGAATTCCTTTTAATTAATGGATACAACATTCTTATACCGAGGTTGATTTTTTGGATTACACTCTGGATATGATCTTTAAAGATTAATTTGGGATCAAGGATTAGGCCTAAATATTTGATTTATCGGACTAGTGTATTCTAAAATTGTTTATTTGCAAGGTCGAGCCCGGAAGATAACAAGGGTTTCTTCTTCTCGTAAAGAAGATTGAAGAGATGTGGTGATCTCCGAAATAGCTGCTATAACTTCTACCGCTTAGACTTTGTTGCTTTTTAAATTTTTCCTAATAAACAATCGCGGTACAAAGCTCATTAAAAATATAAAAAAATATAAAAAAATATTATTTAAATTCATCTACTATGCATATGCATATCGTTTCAATCAGAAAGGTATAAATTATTTTACTATTTCAATTTCAGTATTTCAATGATATGTTTGAGACCAATTGGAGAATAACATTGGTTTAGAACTAGCATTTTCTCAATTTGAGAAACAGACCTTTTTCCATACAAAGAGAAATGACTGTTAATTGAGAACTGTTGAGAAACAACGTTGGAGATTTGAGAAATACCTTAGTTCCCAACTAATCCTCAAGTTGAGCTCAAACCTAAATGTTAACAGATGTAAACTAAGATGACGGCAATATACACCTTAACGTAATTTTACCGCAGCATTGCCATTAAAAAATTGTTTCCCCTACCAATTTTCTTCCCAAATCCAACCAAAATCGTTTACAACCTACCAAATAAATTTCAATTACAAAAAAGCATTCTGAAAGCATACAGTTCATGTTTTTAAGATTAAATGTTTCAAATACAACTCATTTAACATTTCCAATAAGTTTAATTTCCTCAAAGTAAATTTAAATCATTTAATTACACGTGCAAATCTTTAGCAGCTGACCACACATAGTGCGGGTCATTTTTGTTTACAAGTTCCATTAATAACAATATGCTATTGATACTGTCAATCTTAGGTTTATTTCTTAGTTTAGTTTTTAGCAGAGAAAGCGTTGAAAATTTGCGTTCTACAGCCGCAGAGCTATGTGGTAATGAAATTATATTAAAAACAAAATTGGATTTTTAATAGAATAAATTTTTTTCCAAAACATATCAATATCCAGATCGCTGGAAATATTAAGCTTATTTGGCCTCCGTAAATTCCACTGCGTACTTATTATATCACGATCGCAATCTGTGAGATGGGGAAACTTAACAAAAGGGGTAAAATTGGTAAATCTTCTTTAGTAACTACCTTAGCTGGTATCATTATTTGCTAAACTTTTATATCTTCACGCTTGAAAGCAAATCTTAAATTTATTTGGTCCAAAAACTCTATGTAAAACTTTAGTATATTGGTTTTAACTTCAAGGATTCCAGAAAAATTCACAAATCTTTTCATAGCCATCTCAGCTTTAGTTCCAACAGAAACGTCAGATATTTTAACACGATTATTCTCATTTTTAAAATCAACATTAATACGTTACTGATCGCATCTCTTTTAATAAAGTTACTCAAAATTAAGAGATAATGTGCTTTGATAGTTGCATATAAGTATGGCAAACGAGAGCCTTCAGCTTGGAACTCTTTTTTGAGATTGTTAATTATGGGGAAAATATACGAAATATAAATATTTAAATAGCATTTGGTTTTGCAACACATTCCTTCTGCCAGGTATGCAGATCGCATACCGTTTACTTCGTAAAGCAGGAAATGAAACAAAGTTTCAAACTATCCCATTGCTAAACTATTCTTAACACAACGCTTTCGTGTTTGAGATATGCCCAATATTTTGTGGCGTTTTACCGAACAGTTGTCGTGAAATTCCTTCAGTTCATGTATCCTCTTTGGACTGTGGGAAAAGAAACTATATATATGTTGCGGCACAGTGTCTCAATGCTTTTCGGCAATTTTTTACTTGCGTAGCTTGAGCAAAGTTGAAGTGTGTGGCATTTGCACTTTACATAAAATAAATCGGTTTCTGCACTCAATAATGTTTTCAGCCCGCCCAAGTCTCCACTAATAATATTGGCTCCATCAGTGGCCAAACCAATTAGGTTTCTTATTTTTAAAGGCGGGCTTGGCAAAAGTTTAAAAGGTACAATTGGCAAATATTTATATGCATACATAATTTTTATAACTAAGAATTTAAAAAGTTAATTCAACAATCCGACCAAAATCTTACTTTGCTGACCAACCTACACTGAGGGAAATAATGCATTGTAAAAATGAATACTTTATATTTGATTATCGTTTAAAAATGTTCGAATTTAAAAATAATATTTTCATACAAAATTTATTACGCACGTAATTGACTGTTCACACCTGAGTATATATCGATGGCTGAGTGGAAGGTCGACCTATCTCGGCAGCCAGTTCGAAAACGCTCTGTCTCAAAAAGGTTTTCAAGAACGCCCTATTTCAGAATTTAATTGATAAACATCATATCTCAAAATTCGGTTCAAAAACGCCCTATCTCACTTCAAAATGTATTGAATATATATGCTGACATAGGGCGTTTTTGAAACGAATTCTGAAATAGGGCGTTCTTGAAAAGTTTTTTCAGATAGAATGTTTTCGTACTGGCTGCCGAGATAGGTCGATCTTCCACTCAGCCATCGATATATGAGTGTACATACGCACCCCAAGCATACAGAGCGCCGCTCTGAGAGCGGTGACAACACAAACATTCATACATAGTACATGTTTATCCGTACAAATCGCGTGCTGTGGTGTTGATGGATATTCAACATTTGAAAGCAAATTTATATGCCTGGGTTGAGCAGAGATGCATGCCACAATTTGTGATATCCAGGGATGGGCAGGGTTCGAATTCCACTGCAGGCAACATGCAAGTTAAATATTTTTTTTTTAGTTTTTGTCTTGATTATTCACTTCACGGATGCTTTTTCAGAACGAACGCGGTCATTTTAATATGCGCGTAATTGAATTGAATATTTACCAATATACAGTACTTTCATTGACGTTTATAGTTTGGTCGGAAAAGACCAAAGTGGCAACATTGTTTTACGACATCTTAATATTTCTGACGGCGGCAGCGGCGATGAAGAACTACATATATCAACTTTTTTGGCAACGTCATATTTGTAGCGGTGTATTAGAAAATTTGTGTACAATTATTTTGAGCAAAATAAAAGCATTAAATATACATTTCTATCAAAGCAGTAAAGGCAAAAATTATCAAATTTCAAATGGTTGAGGTAGGTGAAAAAATATAATCATTTAAGGATTTGATTAATTTATTATTAACGTAACCGCATTGCATCCGCACTGATATATTTAGATATTGTGGTTGCTTAGACCAGATGTGCTCAATAAAGGTGTCTGAAAAAAGAGGTTCCAGAAGGTTTTATTTTGAAAATATTTAGAAGAGGGCTGCCACCTGTTTGAAAATTCGATTTGATTTAATTATTTTGATTTGATTAAATTATACACAACTTATAGGAAATGTTAAAATAGGGAAACGAACTCCTTAGTTTGAACATGTGGAATATCTTATATATGTTTGAAGAGGGTTTCTACTTGTTGCAAAAATTAAATTTTCATTATCTACAGCCAATTTCAAGAAAGAAATTTAAGTGAAAATGATTTTAATTTTTTGAATTTTATATGAAAATTGACACAAAATAAAAAATTGATTTTCCATTTAAATTGCTGGTGAAACCGGCTGTTAATGAGTCAAATTTATTATTTCTAAATTACATATATCTAAGAGGGTTGCCACCTGTTTAAAAAGTTAAATTCTACTCGATTTACCACTTAATTGAAATGTGATAACAATGTTGAACGAAAGAGATTCCAGAAGGCCATCCGTTTTTAAATTTGAATTTAAATTAATTGTTTTCAATTTTTGTGAAATATTGTGAAATTAAATGCATTTTACCATGAAATGCCACCAATTTCTAGTGAAAATTGCGTTTGCGATGACGATTAAAAAGCCCTTGGAATGACATTGTGCAAATTTGGACTATATCTCAAAGTAGCTATGAGAAGGCCCATTTATTTAAGGCCCATTTTATTTCTTACTTCAGTTTAAATTCGTAATAGATATTAGTAATTTTTATCTTTGCAGAGTGCACCTCAATTTCCGGGGTTATTACTTGTGTGAAGAATTGAATGTAGGCTGAAAATAAGTATATGTAGTATTAGGACATTGTTTTAGAAATAAATAAGCATGAAAACAACCGTGTATCGGTTGTATGATAATCGGAGAGTTATACTCACTCATATAAATTAAAATCAGAATTACCATTGCTCTTTCCTTATCATCAAAATAATGGATTATCAATCTTATTTTATTAATAATAATATTTTGGCGCTTAGAGTTTTTCTAAGTGTTCGGCCGAGCTTCTCCTCCAATTTGTGGTATGCGTCTTAATGTTGTTACACAGTTTTACGCCTCTTCCGAACGGCAAATGGATTTTATGACAAGCTTTTTCATTACAGAAATACACTCGTAGGTTTGCCATTGCCTGCCGAGGGGTTTCAAAATATATTTTCTAATGGTGTTTTCATTTCTACCAAAAAATTTCGCCTTTATCTTTTCGTGTTCGATTTTAAAATAAAGGCAAACGGTGAAAACATTGTGTGTTCTTCTGCAGGGAACGAACCCAGGTCCCATGAAGTGGTAGAACGCAAACCTAGTCGCTCACCAAAAGCGGCCGTTCAGCAAGTATAATTTAAATTGTGAAAAACTACATAAATCATCTCATCACAGCGTTAATTTAACTCAATTGCTTAATTCTGCAGATACTCAAAATAAAACTGCTCCCAGTGCGTAACTTATTGTGGGCCGTTAAAAAGCATACTTTTTATGCCACACTTGTAGCGAAAAACAAAAACAAGCACACCTACCCGCACTTAGTACACATACCCCTATGTATATAAATACATACAGTAAAAAAAAAAAGCTCAAACACAGTTGTGAACAGAGATTTGGTCAACCGCTGTCTGGGGAGCGAAAATGCGTTTAACTTAAATTTGTCTAAATTTAAATACACATAGCTGTTGACTGTTGACTCTCAATTGCCGTTGTGTTGTCCTTTGCCACTTCTTGCCACGCTCACCACTGCCACCGTAAAATGGCCAACCATCCCACAGTGGACATCTGCTAGAAATCTTCAAGCGGCAAACTGTAAGCAAAAGAACGTATTTTTCTCATGCTGCTTATTTGTTTGTGTAGAAGATGATGCTCTGCAAACAGATAACAACACGCACATAAAAGATTCTGCTAAGAAAATGGCTCGGCGGAAAATACAATTCACAAAATTATTTCCCCAAGGAAAACAAGTGAAAATATTTTGGCCAATCAGCTCCGCAAAGCAGACAGAGGATGAAGAACACGCAATCCTCTCTAAGTGTGGGGCCTGAGAAAAGTTTCGAAAGGAAGTAGGCGGAAGTGATTTAGTTGTGGAGCTAGTTCGGTCATGATGCGATACTCTTGACACCGTGCTAACTTACTATGTGTATTTGGTTGCTTTTGTTGTTGGTAGTTTTGTTATTGTTGTCGCCTTTTAACTGCAGCCTTCTGGGGGTAATTTCAGCATGGCCTCAGCTTGATTACACTTTTATTCTTAAACGCTTTTTGCCAGTGAAGAAAAAAGAAACCGCAAAGGCAAAATCAACATAAGTGAAAATATTTCTTCTTGCTCTTTTACCAGTATTTTTTTATATTTGTTATTCGGAATATTTTTACGTAACTCATCACGCATGCAAATTTCGAGAAAAAATCTGTTTTAATGTGTTGGAATAAAAAGAAAATGTTCAAGCCTGTAGACAAACTCTACCATTTGATAAAGAAAAATAATTTGACCGCATTTTTTCATCAATATCTCAATAGCCAGTATAGTAATAGCCAGCCTCGTTCGTCCTAAATTAAAAGCCTCTTCAGCAGTTAAGTGCTTCCATAATATGTAGTAATTACAGATAATAACCTTATACTGAGCTCTCCCGTTAAACAAAAATACTTCAAAGCTTTAAAAGCATTTTGACAATGTAAATAGCCACTGTGGCTGGATAATTGGAGGTGATTAATACTACTCCTAAGGACGTGGGTTGGACCCCTGGTGCGGACAACATCTAAGTTAGAAACAGTTTCTATTATATTAGTATTATTATGCGAAGCGAGTTTAAGAGGATTTCCAAAATATAGTGCGCATTACGTGACATTAAAGCAAATAAGTCGTGCACTGAGGGGAAAAAATTTTAGAATTAAAAAAAACGTGCTAAATTTAAAAAAATACGCATATGAAAGAGCACCAACCCAACTCGTTTTAAATTTGAGTATGTACGTTATAAAATATGTCGTTGCGAAGTGCACAGATGCCTTTTCGTTATACGAAATTAAAATCAAGAAGAAAAAAATTTAATTTTAGTTCCGTCTCATGGTAATTGAACCCCGACGCTCTTGGTAGCAACCAATTGTATCAAGCGTCTTTGCACACTCAGCTACAGCCATACATGTAAATGTGTTTTCAAATGTTGAGTTTGAATCAAAATCACAGCGCGCGATTAGTGCATGATGTCGTACCATGTCTGTACATATGTATGTATGTATGTGTTGTCCCCGCTTTGCATGCTTTGTATACATATGCTTTCGTGCAGTGAAAATGCTTCATTTTAATACGGGCGTATTTGATTTGAATATTCCCATTATACGTAGTGTATGTATAATGAAAAAATCCATTTTGTTAAGACTTTTCACTTGATTTAAAAACGAACATTTTTAAATGGTAATCAAATAAAATTTTTTTATTCTTACAACGCGTTTTTTTCTCAGTGTGCCTTTTAATATTGCGCGAAGTCTGTTATCTCCGAATAAAATATAAATTAATATTTCAAAACAGACACAAAGGCTTTAGAAGCAGTACCGATAATTTTCAACAAACGAAGATTACAGCATAAGTCTGACGCGAGTAATTTTGTGACCCACTGAAGTTACTTGCAAGCTGTCTCTATTGGAGCGCAGGTGTATTTTACATAGTGACCATGGCTCCGTCTGCCAAAATACTGGCGCTGGGGCATGTTGAAATGAAGAAAGGCTAAAGCCACAAATAAACTTAGAAATACGGCAGTTGAAAAAATTAAAGGTTTCAGAAAAAAATAAACTTAAATGTAAACTTAAAAAAAAAATCGTTTACCAAAAAAGTTAGATGAATTTAGTTTGAACAACAAATTTTTTCACTTAAAATTTTGTGATGGCGGTAAACAAAAACAAAAAAACGAGAAAACTATAAAAAAAACTACAAAATCAACCCAGTAGCTCGTTTCTGTAACTTTTCTCTACCGATTATTTCTCTACTGGTAGAGAATATACGTCATTCTCTATTAGTCATTAGCAGTAGAGAACAGGGCGGCGAATTCATATCTCGATTCGCCTTGCTAGAGAATTGTTACAGAAACGAGCTTCAGGATTCACAAAATTCTACCATGTAACCTCTTTTCATTGACAATATATTCAAGCTTTTTTATTATAATTTCTCCTCTCTATTTTTTTTTTTTGAATATAGATGTTTTATTACATTAAACGAGCAATTGTTGTATATAAATATATACATATATCCATCGTGTTCTCGGAAACGGCTCTAACGATTTTGATGAAATTTTGTATACAAATAACGTTTTGTATTTTAAGGTTATCCAAATAGGCATTATCTCCGAGAAGTCTCATATAAGGTTTCCACCTATTCGAGATAAGTTACATATTAATTAAAACATCATAAAATGGGAAGGTATTTTCAAAATCCCTAATTCAAAATTTTTAAAAGCGTAGCCACCAATTTTGTATCGCTTATTTATTTAATTTTTTGTTTAGAAAATAAAGCTAAAATATTACTATTTACGATTCTACACACTCTATAATTTGTGAAAAGTTTGTTCGACCGACCACAGAATGGTGTTTTCAAAAAATTAGTACAGGGAATGAGTTCAGCCCAATTAAAATCTCCAAGCAACGACACTCTTTAAATAGCAAAAACAAATTTTAAATCTCTTTTTCTTAATCACGATAAAGAATATGTGAAGTGCACAACGAAATCTTGGTCAAACAAAAAAATCTCCAAAAATAAATCTGTTTAAGTTAAACAAAAGGTTGTTTGGCCCAAGATCATATGTATTTTTGTTAAAAAAAAAGCGGACAGGGTCTTTTTTCTCAGTGTAGCATCCAAAAATGACATTGTTAGAAATTTCAACAAACTTGGAAGTATATATGTCAGACCGGATTGTACTGAATATGGCTTTATTTAAACCTTATTTACTAGGTCAAACATAATGAGAATTAAAATTTTGCGCTTTTTTTAACGACTTTAAATTACCTACAATTTTAAGTAGATATGTATTTATATATGGAAATATTACTACTATCTGAAAACTCCTAATGAATAAATTTTAGTATTTGTGAAAAAATTTACTAAAAAATCACTTAGTTGTATTAAAAGTGGCTACGCATTCGCTTTGGCGGCTTATTCTATATAAGACATAACTGTCATCACTCGTGTAATTTTAACTTTACAAATGAACAATAAATTCTTCTAACAAGCGATATATAAGGTCAGCTTGAAAATCAGTGATGAGGTTAAGTCTCAGACAAGTTCTAACAGCAGAAAGTACTTTTGTGAAATCGCGAGATAGTACTATTTGAACATAAGCCCTCGATACACTAGCTTCAACAGGGAAGTATAAGTCTTTCTAGAAGCTAAGTATATAAATAACTACAATGAGTTAAGTGTCATACCACCAAAACTGCGACACTTAGAAATTACTACCAGAAACAAACTAGAAGGCTTTGAAATTATTTTTTTTTTGTATTATATAACTTGGAAGTTTAGATGTTATTAAAATGTTAAAATATTAGTTATTATTTGCTCCATATGCAAGTGATCGGTATTTTCATCGCACACGCGCCATCATGTTCTGCACGACTGCATCATCGACATTACGCGATACGCACAACTACTTTGTTTTGCACTCTTCAATAATTTTCACTCTTTCACCTGTTTTCTTCAAGATTCCTTTGACAATTGACCAATATTCCCCAATAGGACGTGGCTCTGGCTATTGGGTGGATTGCAGTCGTGAGGTACAAAATTGATGTTATTTGCATTATACCACGGCAATGTGTCCTTGGCATAGTGGCAGGTTGCCATGTCCGCCTAGAACGATGGCCTACTCCTTATCTGTTGATAAATGACAGAAGACGCCTTTTGAGGCACTCATCCCGATAAACTTGATCATTCATTGCCCCGGATGGCTGCTCTTGCGGCCGCCGGAACAAATACCTTGCCAAACCATGTGGTTTTTGGAAATTTGGACTTCATTTTCAGCTTACAACTTTCAGGGGCATNAAAAAGGGCTGCTCTTACGGCCGCAGGAACAAATAGCTTGCCAAACCATGTGGTTTTTGGAAATTTGGACTTCATTTTCAGCTTACAACTTTCAGGGGCATCTTGACGACTTGCAGCAGTATAAAAATCTTGACCTGCAATATATTTTGAATTTTTATAGCAGTAGGTTTCGCAGTCCATAACAATGCAGTTGTATTTTTAATTTAGAATTCATACAACTTGCGAATGTGGGATTTCGCTGTAACATTCTACTTTGCGCCTCGGCCTGGCGCTGTTTGAGCTGTAGAACATCTCAATGAAGTTTCCGCTTTAGCTGTCGAATAGTGCACTCTTTAATTTTTTAGCAATTTTACGTGTACTTAAGGCCGGATCATTTATAAACTCGTGCAAAATGGTTTGTCTCGTTTCTAGCTCGGTTGCCATTTTTAACTTAACTAGGAATCAAATTCAAATGAAATTTCTTCTACGTTCAACTAAGGTCATGGTCAACTTATGGTATTTGAATTTCAAAATATTGAATTCGTTTTGGGTAAGTTATAAGCTTCCCAAAGTGTCGCAGTTTTGGTGTGTTCACCCTTTAAATATGCATATTATATACATATGTATGTATCTGCTGCTCTTCCTTTTTGTTTTTCCCATAAATTTTACCCTGTTGAATTATTACAGTGACGCTTTTGTCATAAATTCATCGGGATTATCCCTAAGGTAGCAAATGATGTCCAGGAAATAAACAAAAGTAAATATTTATGTTTTATTTTACATGAGCACATGAGTAGGTGTGTATGCGTTCTTTGTAAATGAGTATGTTGCAAATGCAAAGTGACGCACCGGTCAGTCGCCAAGAGTCAGCACTCAACGCCGCTGTTAAGGATACTCAAAGTATAATAAACGGGGGTAATAGGTGTAGTTGTTATGTAAACTTTTTTATGCAACTAATAACCATACGCATACACAAACTCTGTTAACTTATGCACATACTCGGCACAATTCATTTACTCAACTCAGTTTAATATATTCCATAAATTGTTTATGGCCCACATTTGCCGCATAATTTTTTCTTTAAACTCCTCTTTCATTAATTCTACTTTGCATTTTTATGCGCTTGGTATAATTAAATACTACTTTCTCGGTTCACATTCTTTCGCATACTAATGCAGTGGAATTTTAATGTTTAGTAAATGTTTCTTTCCTCGGTTTTTAAGAACGTTATATATCTGCCAGCGGCATTATTACTGAATGAAAATTGCATGGGGTTGTTTAAGAATTAAATACTCTAAAAATTTGGTAAAGTAAAATAAAAAGAAAAGACAGACGAATGGATCCTCGGGTTAAATCTATATAAATTTTTTTCTGACAACTGAAATTAAATGATTTTATAGCAACCTACCTTTAGTAGCCCTTAATATATTCAGGACTATAGTGACCTACACGTAAGACAGACATAAGGAAATCAAAAATTAACTACGTGGCTTCTAAAGTGCTAACGAAAGCCCTATTAGATTGCAGGAATCAAGAATCTATTCACAACGGGCCTCACTCTCCAAGGATTCTCAAGAGCGAGGGTGAAACCTGTACTGAATACATGAGACTACCTAGAAGGGTTAATCAATACTAACAGGTGCTCTAGAGCTGGAAGCGATTGAGGCAGAGCGGTAGTAGACTTAATAGCAGTGGGAGGCTAGCCCACTAATTTTAAATGGACGTTAAGTTATTTAACTAAATTTTGTTTCTAGTTATAGAAAACATTTCTCCGACTATGATCCGGAAAGCAAGTTCAAAACTAATTGCTAAGTAGAAAGTATGAATGTTGAATTAGACCGAAACACGTCCCAATAAAGATGAGACGAGTAGCAAGGCGGACCAAACTGCTGTGAGGAGAGAGTTTAGTTACCTCAATTAGATATATTTCTCTCAATGATATAATCCTAACTGGACTGCATTGGGCTATGTCATCAGTGCTATAGCATTCGATTAAGCGAACGAACTATAGGACAGCAAGTTTTCGCTAAGAAATTGGAATTTGTCTACAGGCTCTCTGTGATTAGTATCACAGGAAGCGTAAAAAGGAACATCAGCACTCTGTCCAAACTACAGTTACACGCCATCCGCTGACCTATATAACAGCTCACAGATGCGGAGAAGACTTCTGCAGCGGTAAAGCTTAAGTTTAGAACGAGCGATATGCCAAAGACCACGACGTACATCTAGATGGACGGATCAAAAATGGGGAGTGGGATCTAAAAAGTAGCTAGTTCTAATCTTTCAAGCTAATGGATACTGTAGCATTGTGCTATTTGAAATTTCAGTACGCAGTAAAGCTGATATTAGAGCAAACCTCCATATTGAATGTTAGATGGTCATTAAGACTCTACTTTTACAATAAACTTTTTTATTTGGACTGTGGAAGACTGTATACGAGTCGTTCAAAATAGTATATGGTAGTGTTCAGGGACTATGGTGTACATGGTTGACAACGCTGATATAGAGAAAACACCAATCAAACAGATGGCACACCAAGCAAACAGATCGCGTATCTATCAAACCGCAAGCTAAGGTGCTGGAGCCATAGATAGCAAAACAAATCCAGGAGATTGAGAGTAAAGCTGGCGAGACAGTAAAGAGTATAAAATAGTGGCTAACATCTAGGAATTTGATCCGCGCAGATTACAAAATAGAGGCAGTTCTAATATTTAAGCAGCAGGAAAACTTTATAAACGATGAGACTTAGCATAAGCTCCGAATCCATCACTTCCAAGCCCGCAATTAAATATATTGGCGTTATGAATGACTAAATTTCAGTTATGCTTCCAAAAAGGCTTCAGACGTTGAAGCTTATCTATCTAGAATTATTCCTAATAAGAATGATCATAAACATAGTAGAATTATCCTTTACAGCTCAGTGTTACTTTGTGCTACTCCGATTTGGGCCGCAGCAATAAAAGTCAAATGTTACGCTAAGAAATTAAAAACTGTGTATCGCCTAAGTGTACTTAGAGCTGTTTGCGACATGAGTAAAGCCTTTACATATGCAAAAACTAAAATGGCATTAGTTGCTGTATTGTTGGTCATTTGGAACATATTTTCGGAAAACCAACAGTTAAGGCGAAATGTCATGTCTTTAACCATTAAAACATTCTCTCTCTAGAAATCTGTAGTGAAGAACCGAATCCCCCCATTCACCAGCCCATTAGTTCTTCGAGTTTTCTCGAGTCACTCAGCTTTAGTTTATCGGGCAATTAATAACTTTATGCGAAGCTGTTAATATTGTACAAATTGACTCGCTCACTCACTCACGCATTGCCGCAAGTTAACCAGCATACAAGTGACGGCTAGCTAAACCGCTTGCATGCACTTAAAGCAAAAACCTCGCACACTATCAGACATACGTACAAACATGTCCCAGTGGGAAAATTTAATGTATGGTAATTGAAAAGTTAATCAGTAAAAGAACCGTTTACACATTCGAAAATGCATTATTTTTCCCAGGGCGATGTCTTAAACTGAGGGGAAAAAATAGAAAAATCACAGAAAAACGTATTTGAAACAAATGAAGACGTATTCAAAAGTAGAGCATAACGCACATTATAAGAATCAAATATGTCCATATTAAAATGACCGCTTTCGTTCTGAAAAAGCTTCCGTGATGTGAATAAAATTAATCAATAATAACATTTTTTTCGATAAGAATTTTACTAAATACGTAGATAACATAACATTTAGTAAAACTAGAACATCTTGTACAATAAAATAATATAGCAATTCACTATTCTGTACAGGCTTATATAAATATACATTTGTGGTCAGCTGATTAAGTCAAGTGACATTATGGCTAGTTTTGGTTATTTTTCTTTTGTTTATTTCATGTTTATGTCTCTTTTTATAAAAGTTTAGCACTTTACCTAACCAGCGCCCCAGAAATCCATATTGCAATCTTCGTACAAATTATGAATATTCAACAAACTTCAACAATTGCACACAAAAATTTTAAACTTTTAATTTTGAATTTTTAGAAAAATTTTGGGTATGCAGTGGCTCATTCAATTCTAGTAGGTTGAAGTGCAAATTTCAAGCGCTGGAAAATTGCGTTGATTTTTAGTAATTTTTTTACTGGTGGTGCTAGGAGTTTTCTCCCATAGAAACGAAATTGTCGAGCATACTTTATATGGAAGAAAATGAACAACAGCGTCAGCCAAAAAAATTATAAAAAATCAACGCAAATTCTAACGTCTTGAAATTTGCATTTTAACCTACTAAAATTTAATGGGCTACAAAACTGAGTACCCAAGATTTTTCTAAAAATTCAGAATAAAATGTTTAAAATTTTGCAATTGTTAAAGTTAGTGGAATTTTCATAAAATTTTTACGAAGATTGCAATATGGATTTCTATGGCGCTGGGTATGTAAAGTGCTAAGCTTTTATGAAAAAAATATATACATGAAATAAACAAAATTGCAATTGTTAAAGTATGTTTAATTTTTTAAATTTTTGTATGAGGTTTGAAATGTGGATTTATGTGGCGGCTATGTAAATTGTTAGACTTTTATAAAAAAATATAAACATTAAATAAACAAAAGAAAAATAGCCAAAACTAACTAGTCAAAATGTCACTTGACTTAATCAGCTGACCACAAGGATACCCTTCTCTTCAATAATAATAATAGATTGGCGCTTACACATACATATGTAAGTGTTTGATCAGCCGTGGATCGCTCCAGCAGGCCTCTTTTCAATCAGGATAGACAAAGAGGGCATGCCTTTAATGACACCAAGGGCGTCCGTTGAACAGGTGTGCATAGCTCCTGTGATGACCACGCAGACCAGCCAGTGCAGCTTGCTCAAGGTGGCACCCGCGTTTACTTGCTTAGCTTTTGGCCATCAGGCCAGTGCCTCATATATAACAATGGTTTTTACTACCGTATTGAAAGACCAATACGTTAGTTTGGGTAATATTCCCTAACTTCCCCATTCTGTGCACTTGACAAATTGTGAAGCTTGACTGCTTGTCAATAAATTTGCGCCTAAACTATGGTGCAAAACTTTAGTTTAGGCGCTTTAAAAATTCACAACAAATTTAGCAAATACAGAGAAATCTTAGCGGCAGAGTTTTACGCGCAAATTTATGACAAATAGTCAAGGTTAATTGTTTGTCAAGTGCACGGAATTGAAGGGTATGTAAGTCTTACCATGAAATCTCTAACAGGCATAAAACGCCCTTGTAGCGTTGTTGGTAACATTCGAGAGATGTGAGTTCCAATTGAGCCTTTTGTCCAGTGTTACTGCAGATACTTCGCCTCTTCTGGGAACTCAATTTCTGTCCCTGCCAAGGTGGATCTAGTCAAGTTGACTTTCCTTCTTTTGGTAAATGGGACAATGATGGACTTCAGGGGGTTTATTGACAAGCCCTTTTCGGCGCACCAGTCCTCAGCACATATGTATTTTATCACAACTTTGTAGTTGAGTTCAATTTAATTTTACTTGTAGGCACATACATTAAAAAGGGTAATAACGGTAAACGTTTGTACTTACGAATCAGGTATATCTACATGTTTGTGGTCGCCGTTATACGAACGCAGCGGTGAAATATTTGTATTAAACAAAATTAAACATTGATAAAATGTTTGAAGACACATATTTTCTATTTTTTCGCGAATAACTGATATCGTCGCAGAACCTACCAACATCAAATCTAGCCTACCAACCTACCAAATAAAAAAACCACCAGTTTTGGTAGGAAAAGACCATGTGGACAGCTCACTGCTCTCTATACACTACTTTTGAATAGGTTTTCAATTGATTTAGATACGTTTTTGTTTGATACAAATTCAAGTACGCACTTCTATTAGAAACATATTTTTTAATACGTACGTATTTAAATTGCGTAGTAATACAAATTATTTGATTTTATTATGCGTTATTTCTCTCAATGTAAGAAAAGTGGGGTACTCAATTTTGCATTACCAGTAATGCAGGAATGAATGCGATTTAATATGAATTTTTTGCGACTTTTGATACATAAGAATTCTGATTACATATCAAACCGTAATAGAATCTAGAAATACATTCCATTATTTATCACGCAAGTAATGCATTACTGTTTTTCCACTGGGGTGTTACTACATATTTAAGTATGCACATCCGCATCTCTTGACACAAATTTTTTATGTTGCCACAGGTTTATACACAAACGCTATTCCGTCACTTCCTTGTAGCCATTGGCTTAAAAAAAGGAGTATTCCCTGAATTTTAACAATGCTTTCCTGTTGCGTTCAAAGCTATGTTAGCTAGAGGAAGGAAGGACGAAACTTTGAGAATGTCTTTTTAGCCGCAAACTAACGCGTTCGTGATGCTTTAGACAATTTTATGCTGTTACTGGAGGATGTGTGTACGAGTGTTGGTACGTTTTTGTGGATTAGACTGCATTCCACTCAGTTCTTCAATAGAAGTACATATACACACAGCAAAATGGGTTTAGCTGGTTAGAGTTGAGCATGGAACTTAAGTTAGAAAATTTGTCTTTAAAGAAGCGCTAGTGGTTATGACTACGGCTTTCAAAATATCCACAAAACAATTAATTTAAGCGCTATAAAAAGCTCGAAAAAATTAACAATATACATTCTGCTGAGTGGAAGATTGCCCTATCTCAGCAAATGGTTTGAGAACTCCCAACTCCAGAATTTGTTTCAAAAACGCTCTATCTTAGCAAATGGTTAAAGAACACCCTTTGCAGAATTCGGTTCTGAAATAGGGGGCTTTTCAGCCATTAGCTGAGATAGGGCAATCTTACACGCAGCCGACGATATGCTCTTAAATAAGCTGAATTAGTAACGTTTTACTTAATTTTTAAAAATAAATATAATGAAAATTTATTCAACACGGTTGTTTGCAGTGGCATAAAAATAAAAATAAAAAATTTAAGTAAATGTCAACTGAAATTTTTTTCTTTAAGGGACTAGGGAGTAAATTAATTTATTAAGCTCTTTGCTCCGCTCCGCTCCGAAGCCCTGCTCTGACGTCATGAGTTTTTTTAAAAATAGTTTGAAATTTGAAAGATTCGACTAATTCCAAAACTATTTCTATAAATTCTGTGGAATTATAAAAAATATATAAGTTTTTTGGACCACAAGGACGAAAAGGTATTGAAAATGCCCTTTCAATTAATTTTAAAAATTCAAGCTAATAAAGTAAGAAGGATGAAATTCGATGATTTGGTCGGGTATATATTAATCTTTATCCTACTTTTTTTTCAAAAATTGAAATTGAAAATTTTCAAGGATAATAACTATACAATTTTAAAAGGGCAACACATATTCGTACTACGGTTAGTAGCTGAACAAATATTTCTTTTATTTCCTTTTATACTATTGTAAACAGTTGAAGTTCCAATATGTATATTTATATTTCAAACTTTCTAAATTAAAATAATTGGTAATGTTCTTTAATATATTTGTTAATGTGTAGTAAGCTTCAAAGTGCATATGAAAACGATTACCCCAGTTGTGTTCAAACTGCGCATTCACATACATACATATTAAAGTCCATCGCAAGTGTATTTACCGCATTTCGTTCAATAAGTACTCCTTGCATTGTACTCTACTCCCAATACATTGTTACTCTTTTTCCGCATACATACACTACTTGGCGTTGAGAGAGTAAATACTTGACGTACTTGCTATTACTCCACCAAAGTAGGTACTCTACTTTCTCTCATCGCGTACGAGAGATATTTGCTGCTGCCGAAAGGGAAAAGCAAATCTACTCTCTGTATACTTGTAGTACTGTAAGTACTTGCGTATTAAATTTCAATTCTGGTTGTTAGCCTACTAGTTGATATCGTTTGCGGCGCTGGTCAGTGAAATGGAAAGAGTAAAAATAGAATAAGGAAATTGACGATGTTATTTATAAAAAATAACATAGATTTAGACAGTTGTTTAATGTGACATTTTCATAAAACTTTAGTATTCAAGCAGCTTTTTAAATCTATGTATGTACTTAAATTTTTATGAAAGTATTATTTCTCGTTTCTTATTTTCTATAAAACTATTTGCAGTCATTAACCAACAAATAAGTTGTCAAAAACAATAACTTAAGCAATGCTGCTATACGAAATAAAATTATTAGTGGCAAATCAAAATTTTGAAAAGTGCCGATTTTCACATTCGATAGTTGGACATGGTAGCGACGAGATGTACGCGCATTTTTTTCTTAAGAGCTGCATACTGATTTAAGAAATTTTTTATAGAAGCAAATTTATTTTCCATTTATTGTGCGTAATTTTATATGAATTTTTAGTTTTTCTTGAGAGCCTTTACAAATAAAAAAAGTTTCGAAATATGTACATACTAGCAGACCCGGCGAACTTCGTCCCGCCCAAAATTGTTTATATATTTTATTGAAACTTTTTGGTCCAACATTTTCACCAATAATTCACGTTTACGATTTTCAGTGGCACATTTGTCTGCTAAGATTAAGGTTTGGTGGTCATTTGCCGCTTTAAATAACCTAAGGAAAGTGTTATATCCGTTCTTGAAATTCTCCAGTTGTGCGGCATTTCATAGCAC
>NW_016157182.1:527585-536164 GCF_001687245.7 Rhagoletis zephyria
CCGTATGAGACTAGTTGCGACTAATTAATGCCCAATTGTACCCGATTGAGAGTAATCTCGGAATACTCTCTTTAGAGATTAGTCGCACAATTTTTTGCAGGGTACGTTTTGCTCGTCGCTCTCTTCATCGCTCCTCTACATTCCTGTCCTTAGTTTTATTCAGACACCACAAATGTATGTTTTCTTCGAAAATACTCAAGTACTACCAGTAGAGTACTCTACTGTCAAATACCTTTTACTCGCAGTAGTTGCGGAAGGCAAAGTAAATACTTTACGCGTCTTCCTATTGATCGGTAGTTTACGTACGCTTACAGAAACTGGCTTATGCTTATAGCCCGAACACAATGAAAACGACGAGCTACGGACCACAGCTGTCAAATTATTTTAACACGTACTCTTATGTAGATAATTATTTTGGCGACGACCGGGCTACGCGACGGCTGTGGTTGTGGCCAGATTAGATCTATTTCTATTTTTCTGGCGACAAATAAGGTTCTTCCTCTTCTTTTATGTCAAACTCATACAAATTCATGATGTCGCTGCCGCGTTCAAAAAAGCATGTCGCCATCGACAACGCGTTTAGATAATGAAGATGACAAATTGGAAGCTGTGGTCCGTAGCTCGTCGTTTTCAATGTCTTCAGAACTTTACTCACACTTGACACGAACGATGAGAGTAAAGGAGGGAAAGTATTTGCGCGGCGATCGGATGTCTTGTTAGGCCGTTTAAATGGAATTGCGCAGGAGTTTAATACATATGTATTTATGTACTTGCTCCCACAGAATTGGAAGTACATACTTCTGTCTTGTATTTGGCACTTTACTCTTGTTGCCGCTTAATCAATCCAAACACCTTCTCGCTTCATAAGAAACGACAAATCTTCAGCATTGCACAACTAAAAAAGACTTTCCCTTTCTCTATTCAGTTCAACCACAGAATAAATAGTATACAGAAGACGCATGTCGACTATCGAACCAATTTGAATTCATGGCACGAGCGGTGAGGCAAGCAAGGGTATCACAAGCGTCGCTGCCTCTGTTACTTAAGCAGTATTTTCACTCGGCTGACGTTGTTAATTCCATCGTCGCTATGACGACAAAATGTTAACTAAAAGCGCAGTTAGTCAACGACGTAGCGTAAACGTAGGTTGACGTACGTAGCAGCATATCAAATTTACTGTTGATAGAGAGAGAGAGAAGCAACGACAACGTCACCACCATGCGGTGGTGAGTTTTCGTTAACACGCGAATTCCATAAGGTAGATCGTGTCTGCGTCAACCTACGTCTACGTTACGTCGTTGACTGTTTGAGCTTTAACTTCGTTTGCCATCACGATCAGCGTTGCCGTTTGATACAATTGTATATTTTTTAATACTTTTTTTTTCTAAATTGTAATATCTGATACTTTTTTGTTCCCAAATGCCAAAGTATCAAGCGTTCGGCTGGCAGAAATGAATTTTTGAAAGTTATGAATAGTATTACTAGTCTAAAGGCAATTTTTTTTCTTGTTTTTTAAAGTCTCACAATTTATATAGATATAGATATTTATAAGTAAACCACACAAAAACATTACGCAATATCGGGCTTGCGACGATAGTGTGTGAGGTGTATGGGGTCGTTTGTACTAAATTGCACAGTTATTGCGCTAAAATAAAAATTATTTCGATATTTTGCTCATGCTTGTGTTATTGTACAATAATTTGTGCTGCGTATGGAAATTTTTAGTCTAGATCCAGATCGTGCTGTAAAATATGGATAAAAGCGTAGAAAAAAATTGATTTTTTTTAAATTAATTTTTTTTTTACGTTTTAAAGCTGAAGCTATCAAAACATGCAGCGCACATTCATATTTCTTGCAAATATTTACTTGCTCAACGTTTCTTCAAAATAAGATTTGCGCAATTTTATGCTGTAGCAATTTCCAGAATATTGACTTGTACAAGTCTCGGGTTGCGCAAGGTTTTTGTGAGATTTAGGGGCTTTAGTTTGTTTTTCGTTATGCAAATAAGCAGACAGAAGCAAGAAATATAAATTTTTTCATAACTATGGATTTAATTATAAAACTTTATTTATTATTTTTTTGTTTTGATTTTGATACTTTTTCAGCTCGGCAACTGATGTCTGTTTGTGGCGAGATGTTAACTTCATGTTATTCATAGTGGACGTGATGTTAACTTCTCTGCTTTGTTCCGGGTTGTAATATTACGTCCGCCGAAGAAAAATGAATTTGTATGTGGTGTGTCTTCTGTATACTGTTTATTCTGTGGCTCAACTCTGTTGCCACAAACTCTTAAGCCCAGAATAGTGCATCGCAGTTTCGGCCACAGCAATGGATGTGACAGTTGTGTTTTTTTTTCGAAGCAAAAGCAGTGAAAGTGCTAAAGACAAATTTTAGTAGTCGTGTCTCTGACTGTGGATTTGCGTTGGATGCATTGTGGCAACTGGAACTAGTGAAACTTTTCACAGCGGTTTGAGGCGCTGAGTAGCAGATAAAAGGCGAGCATTATTTATGTTATAGTATGGATAAATGTATATATGTACATATACATACTTATTCTTCAGTGCATACATATGCATCTTCATATGCATGTGTATAATGGACTTTAGATCGGCGATGGGAAGAGAGCTTTTATTGTGCATGCGACTATACAAAATGTACAAGAGCTTTGCCCGCGGGCAAGGCGATGCCCATCTCCGCTTTAGATCACCACTTTGTTCGCACAAAAACTTCGGTACAATGTTTTGTGTAGATATTATAAATTTTGTCTCTAACCTTAGAGCAGGGATGGGCAGATTTTTAAAAGCAATCAAAGAGCCAGCAAGTGCTACGCAAGATGTAAATCAATAGTAATGAGCAGGGAACGGATTTTGAGGACCTAAAAACCTATAACATAGCCAAAATAAAATAACGCAATAGGCTGGAAAAGGCAAAATAAAATAGCGAAATAGGCAGGAAAAGGCACTAGAAATCGCAAAAAAGGCAAAAGAAGGCACTAAAAAAAGACAAAAACCGAAAAATAATCAAAAAATACATTTATTTTAGAAATATTTATTTTACAAGTAAAAAGAGAAAAACTATGAACTTATTTAATTACATATATACAAAATTTGTTCTTTGAATCTTTGACTATTTTCTCCTTTCGAGTTTTCAACTCACAAAACTTTAATCGATATATATAAATATACATAAATATTTGTTTTAAAAGGTATATTCCTTTTGAAATAGTGTCTCGGAATTTGATCTTGGCTTTGTGCTTCACAAATATAAGCACTCGGCTTTATGTATATCGCCTCGGCTTTTCAACAAAACTGAAGTACACCATCACGAAAACATCTGACAAACTTTTCACAAATTACACAATATAAAATCCTTTTGGACTCACATTTAATGGCACAATATCGATGTTAACCCTTTGCTATTTAATTGCTGATGATCTTTTCCGGCAGATCTATACACAGGACATTTTGTATAATTCCAATTATGACACCAATATCAAGTTAAAACCTCACAGAAAAATTGCTTTCTTCTTGCGTAGAAATCAAATATGGCGTGGAAATCGAGTAAACTTCCCCGCTCCGCACTCCGACATATGACATTTGAAGATGAATACTTTCGAAATTTCGAACTTCGAATACGCGCACAAGGCCGCCATCGCGCTGCTCCAACAGCGACATCTGGATGGTAAATGCATTTTGACATTCTGTTTTCCGTTTGTTTTTCCGCGAAAATCTGCAGCGGCAATTGTATTGTGGTTGACATTTTCAGCTTTTGTTTTGGCGCAAACAATGGTCCCACTAGGACTGCGTATATTACACCAGTAGCAGATAGTGGTACCACAACTTTGTTTTTTTAAGGTGTTATTCAACACAATTCAGTTTTAAGAGCGTTCTTTGTTAAATATATACTTATCAACATAACGTTCACTTAAATGCACTGCTTAAGCACATAGTTACTAATATCAATAAGTTTTCCTAAACAAAAAAACAAACTATTATGGAGCAACCGTACGGAAACCGAATCCAAAGCGAACGTCAGATAGTTTGTGTGTGTATGCTAATCTTTGACGTTTATATTCTCAGATGTTTTTTGTTGATTCTAAAATTTTATTTACTTTCAAACGTCACTTTAGAACTGTGGTTGCCACCTAATTATACTTCTGAATTTCAAGATGGATAAAAAAATAACTGCCTCGTATTAGGGGTATTCATGTTGTTCTCTCTTGTGGCGTGTTTACATTAGACAATGCAGTCAAGACAATGAAGAAATACGTATTAGTTGTCAAAAACGCTGATAATGGTCTCCGTGGCGTGGGCGTCCTGACAATAGTTATGACAATTGATTTTGAGCAAAATGTTGAACCTGAACGTTGTATTTGGGGTGTTCACAGTTCGTTCCAAATAGTGTCTTAAACCCTGCAAAAATCGCGACTACTCCATGCATGCATGTCAAGAGTACTCCCGAAGGACCAAGGCGTACTCCAAAATTAACCACAATTCATATAAAAAATATGGTCCAATTAACATTGCGATGTCCTAGGGCAGGACCATATACTCCATAGTAGTTGTAGTAACATTGAACCACAAAAAGCATTTTGAAGTTTTCTGCCTTGATTGTACCAAACGTGCGCTCGACGTCAGTTGATTCAAGTGGCGTCCAATTTAAATATGAAATGTTTAAAACCTTCCTATTAACAGTAATACAATTAAAGGTAGAAAAGGCAAAAAAGACAAATATCTTATGGGCTGTTTTTGCTTACGCGTAAAAGCACATTTACCCTGGGATTCAGTAATTCAGTCTCATCTCAAGTCACTAAATTTGAGATTAGCAATTAGTGACTATTTTTGTGACTTGAGATGATTTGGCTATTCAGTAGGAGAGAGTCCCAAAAAGTTCACCAAAAATGTGTGGTGAAAACAAACAGAGACAGTCAACTGATAATGTTTATGTATGCCTTTTGCCGCGCCACCGGAAGAGTCGCAATGGCCGAGTGGTCAAAGCATCAGGCTGCCGGTCGAGAGGTTCCGGGTTCGAGTATTCTTCGGGCGTAGAGGATTTTTAATTATTTTTTTATTTAGTATTTTTTTTTCTTTTTTTGTTAGTTTTATTTTTTTTTAATAATCGTTACCCTGGGATTCAGTAGTTCAGTCTCATCTCAAGTCACTAAATTTGAGATTGGCAATTAGTGACTAGTTTTGTGACTTGCGACGATTTGGGTAATCATAAGGAGAGAGTCACAAAAAGTTCACCAAAAATGTGTGGTTAAAGCAAACACCGACAATCAACTGAGTCCGGGTTCAAGTCCTCCTCGACCGTAGAGGATTTTTTTTTTTTTTAGTATTTTTTTTAATTTTTTTTTTAATAAATAGATGTTAATGTTTTAAAAACAAAAACAAATAAATTTTTTTCGATACATTTGTATGATATTAAAGCATTTTGGTTTGGTTTCCTCGCTTCATTTT
The DNA here is from genome assembly GCF_001687245.7 of Rhagoletis zephyria. Taxonomy (NCBI): domain Eukaryota; kingdom Metazoa; phylum Arthropoda; class Insecta; order Diptera; family Tephritidae; genus Rhagoletis; species Rhagoletis zephyria. The sequence continues at coordinate 533,045 of NW_016157182.1, forward strand.
CGTGTTTTTTTTTAATAAAATGGAAAGAAATAAGCTTTTCCTCCATACTTCAACTTTTGTGACCGACTCTTAGCCAGCTAACAAATTAGTGACTTATTTTTGAGACTAGAGACGTGAGACAGCGTACTGAATACCAAACAGTCTCAAAATCCAAGATCACCACCAAAAGTCACTATTAGTGACTAGAGACCGCTTACTGAATGCCAGGGTTAGCGCATTTAGCTCTAAATGTTACTCTAAATGTACGTTTATCCATACAAAATTCGTCACCTAAATGCAACTAAATGCAACTCCATTTTTGCATTAAGAATCTAAATGCTAAAAGAAGCCCTGTGATGTTCCACGATTCGAACATGGTTTAATGAGAAAAAGTGGCAACATGGTTTTTTCGCGTATACAGTGGCTAGCTGAGATTCAAGGATCGCCGATCGAGATTTCATTTATTATTTTACATTATTTGGATAAAGAAAAGAAATCTGGATTAATTTGTGATCAACTCTGTTTGTTTTGTTTCCTAATTAAGTGTGGAAATTTTATTTGACAGCACCGACAAATGAATATATACACAAACAACTGTTCGGTCATGGTTAAAACAAGTCAAGTTTTTGTATTGAATTTTTGGTTTAGAATTTATTTTTCCTTTTCAGTAGGGTTTTTTACCCATTATCTTCTGCGTGAGAATTGATCGTAATAGATACGGATCTGAATAAGCGACTGGAACACGGCTGTTTGTCAAAAGCATACGATCTCGAACTCGCGTAAATGCACATTTGCTAAAAGCGATATCATGAACGCTCTTCGAAAACATATGTTCGAAAGTGCTAAATGTTTCATTTTAAATGCAGCAAAAACGCTGCATTAAAAAAGGCAAAAAAAAAGGCAACATCAAATGTGAATATATGGAATCAGGTAAAGCTAAATCGTGGACAGTCTCTTAATGGAATATACTCTATCTCTTTAGCAGAAAAAAGGAAAATTCCATAAAACCCGTTTCCTGGTAATGCGAGTCGGAATACCCCCTGGGAGCCCTTTGCCCATCTCTGCCTTAGAGTATTAACTATATTTTACATACGTTAGTGCTACTGATCCGTCGATTCAAAGAAGTGTTTCTACAACCCCAATCCGATGGTTCAAACATAAAAAAAACATCTCTTAACATGAGATATTTGAAAAATTTTACCGCAATCACACCAGCAATAAAGAGAAAAAAATTTGTAAAATGAGGGTAGCTATCGTCGCTTCGACGAGTATTAGTACTCTAGGGTTAAATTTTGTTATCGAATGTAAATTTTTTCTTTTCTACTTTTTGGTTCTTAGTTTTTAGTGACTATTCAATGATGTTGAATATGTTAAACTAAGAGCTTTACTTACTCCCGGTGTAAGTTAACGGTATGCCATGAGTGTCCCACACTAAGTAAAGAGGCTATTTTCGACAACTAAATATATTTATCAATGTTATTGTGGCTTGTTAACATTTTTTATTTTTAATATTNGAAAAAGAAGTCTGATGAGGAGATGTGGTGATCTCCGAAATAGTGCTATAACTTCTACCGCTTAGACTTTGTTGCTTTTTCAAATTTTCCTAATAAACAATCGTGGTACAAAGCTCAATAAAAATATTAAAAATAAAGATATTTAGTTTCCGAACTTTGACAATACTTGACAATTACTTAGTTCATAAAAGGGTGTTATTATGTTATGTTAATACAGATCTGCTTCATTTCAATAGATACATGGTGTGATCACAGTTACCAAGTTGAGGCAACTCGGATTTGTTTTGAGAGCGGAGATATTTATGCTTGAGAGCCACCCCTAAATAAGTTTGAGTTAATACCGTTGAGCCTGCGTATATACACAATCTTTGAAAAAGTTAAAAAAACAGCATCAAAAATCTCATTATTTTTTTAAAAGATTTTTATGCAAATTTTTTAAGCTTAACCTGGTTTGTCATTTGAGGGGAATGTTTCAAAAAACATCTTTAAGGAACTATTTTTATTCATTAAAAACTGCATTTTTGGAGGTATTTTCAAATCGGTCCAGCTCGCTTAAGTCTTAATATTTTTCCAAAATATTTTGGTGGACGTCTTAAAATATAATAGATTTTACAATTCCAATGGAAAAACAGTACCGATTTCTACCTATTACTCTTTATATTTTTATGCTTAATATTTCCTTCAACTCAACTAAGAGAATATACATGAGAACATAACGGAAAGTCATGTCATGATATAACCACAACTGCTAGACACTAGTTGCATTGAAAAAATTTTAGCTTCCCCCAAAACACCAAAATTGCGTGGCACTCGAAGTGTATTTAAAAAATTTTTAACATATTTTGCAAAATTGAACTCCTAATCGATTTTCTAAAAATTTAATAAACATATTTTTTGGTCTAGGCAAGACGATGGAAATTTTTGAGTTGGACACTAATCACTCCTACTTGCTTATATAACGGTACTTTTTATAATTATGATTATAAGCTTTTATTTAACTTGGTCATCCCGCGCAAATCGCGGAAATTTCCAATCGATTTTAAACTGACTTCCCGACAAGTTAGAGACTTGAAATTTTCAGCATAGTTCCAATCACGATGACAATACAATTTAAAATATTTGGTCCAGGGGTCTTGATTCAAAGGCGGTCAAAAAATAGTAAGATTTATGGCTAACAGAGCGTAATTTGCCAAAGAACGTAAAACCACTATAAAATTGTTAAAGCTGCCGGCGCGCCGTTCGCGTAACCGTTAATTGTTCATGTTTAACCAAAACTTACAAGTTTTTGCGTTCGCGTACGCAAAAAACTTGCAAAGTAGGGGAAATTGAGAGAGCAAAGTGACATTTCATTTTGAGGGGAAGCTGCTGGTTTCTGCTTGGAAAATTTTTGCCAACAGCAATTTGCCAACAGGAAAACAGCTGATCAAAAACAGCTGGTTGGCATTTACGCAAATCACAAAATTGAATTTGATGGTTTGGAAGTTAAAAATTACAAAATGCGACTAATTAATCTTGTAAGAAATAAGTAGTTATTTGTTTAATCAATAAACTGTGTCAGTATAACACTTTGTGATGGCTTTTCGTACGTTTTAAATTTTACACTATTGAATGTAAACAAAAATTATAT
>NW_016157182.1:538762-547561 GCF_001687245.7 Rhagoletis zephyria
AGCCTTTATAAATTAGAAAATTTTAGTTGAGAAAAAGAAGTGCACGCAAAGGATTTCACAAAAATGTATTGAAATGTTATTTTTTTTACAAAAGTGCCATTTTGGCATTTTGTGCCAAATTGAAAAATTAAGTGCCATTTGAAGTAAAATAGGAACAAATGGCACGGTTTGAGCCAAGTTGGCATCCCTGCTTCCAATAACTTACAAATATAAAAATGTGAAATATCGAGGGCTTGAATTCATTAATACCCTCTATCTGCAATTTGCACAAAAACTAATTTGTGATTTTAGAAACCATCTGGGACTTATTACCTGTCGTTATATAAGGTAGCATTAATATCACTGATGACAGTTAAAGCTTAGGTGGATTTTTATATCAGAATCTCATCTTTGTGAAAAGTGTGCAGATAGGGGGTATTATTGAATATAAGCCCTCGATGTTTAAAATATATACAAATTTTATTTCAACGTAAACAAAAAATAAATCTACCTGCGTTACAGCACGTCGGGAGACGGGGATGAGGGGCCGGGGGGGGGCCGCGGCGTAGCGTGACGCTAAGCAAATTTAATGTTTGAAAGAGAAATAATGTCAATTGATTTTATTTCGTTTTTAAACAGGTAATAATGTCAATTGACTTTATTTCGCACCAGGGTCGAGGAAATAAGTCAATTGACCTTATTTCCATTGACCTTATTACCTGTCACCATATATGTATGTGTTGTCACCGCTGTGCATGCTTTGTATACATATACTTTCTTAATTACATATGAAAAAGCATCCGAGACGTGCAAAACGCCATCCGTGTAGTGAAATATGCTTCATTTTAATACGGGCGTATTTGAATTGAATATTTCCATTATATGTACGTAGTGTATGTATAATGGAAAAATCCATTTTGCTAAGACTTTTCACTTGATTTAAAAAAATTGTTATTCTTACAACGCGCTNGGTAATCAAATAAAAAATTGTTATTCTTACAACGCGCTTTTTTTTCTCAGTGAAGGATAATGGTATTAAAAGCTCAACCTAATATTACCGGCGAGAGTTTTTCTACGCACGCACGCAAGTTTTTCTCATTTGATAAGCCCAAATCAATTTGCGTGCAGTGTTACCGTTTTAGCCCTTTGGTGGCTAGATTTAGCTACAACATCCTTTTTTTGGCCACATAAATTTAAAATTTCCCCTAGCCCTTTTTTTTAGCCCTTTGGAGAATTTATTCATACTTGGCATTAAAAAGTTATAAATATATGCTTAATTGATATCATTTTTTTATCTATGTAAGAGATGAATTTTTAAACTAAGAAAGACTGATATACATATATGTATTGTATGTTCCTTACGTTTTTATACTACTATAGTTCAAAATAGATAAGTTTACGGCCCTTAATATGCTTTATTTGTTAAATGGCCCATCAAGTCGATTGACCGTGTGTGTTTTTGTGGTGTGATTGCACCAGTGCTGGTGCGACTTCAAAGCTATTTGAAAATTTTATGATTGTACCAGCATGCTGGTGTCGTCAGTGATGAAATTAGCTAAATTTTCTAAGTAAAAAGTATTTTGGTGGAAATTTCTTGCCCTATATGGGTCAAAGCCGTGTTTGTGGAAGAATAAGTTCACGATATTGCAGTTGTGAATTTCAAAAAAAAAAACAATGTTTAAAAAAATGGTACAAAAATTATGAAATTTGGGCTCTAATCATTTCGATCTTTCCTCGACCTCATTTGTAAAGAAATAAATATTGTACCAGCATGCTGGTAAGTTATATGCTTCGAGCCTGATGGTACAACCACTTGATGGAGCCAGCAAGCTGGTACGTATATTTCCCCTTTTATACAAAAAGGATTTTGGTTGGATAAAATATTAGATGTTTGCGTGTATACTTATATATTTATATGTATGTAAGTAAAAAATTTAGCTACCATTTTTAGCCACAACGAATTTTTTAGCTCTCTTTTAGCCCTTTTTTTAACGGAATTTGGCTACTGCTAAAAAGGATTCGCGGCAACATTGTTTGCGTGCGTGATTTCTCAGAGTTGCATTTCTGTCAAAATTACAGAAGTTTGCCGAGAAAAATTTTAATTCATAGTCGCGCCAAAATGCCAATTGAGCATAAACATCAAATCGAAATGTCACGCAAGACAAATCTTGGAATTTGAGTTAGCTTTTTACGCACGCATATAAGGTTGGCCTGTAACAATTCTTCCCGATATAAATTGGGCTTTAAAGTGCTGAAATTTGTACTATGGTTAGGATTGCATGTGGGGGGATTTGAACCCGCGGCCTTGGTGTTTAAGTCAACACCTCAATCTCTACGTGTTGTAATAATAATAAAGTCCGGCGCTTACACAATATGTTAGTGTTTGGCCGAACTTCTTCTCCGATTTGTCGCGTGTGCCTTAATGTTGTGGCACAAAGGGGGTGCCTACAGTTTTATGTCGACTCTGAACGGCGATTGTACTTTATGGAAAGCTGTTTTTCATTTTCAAGGTTTGCGCACTTCTAACCACTACACCCCAGCGGCCTATATGCGAGACCTATATTCAGATAAATTTTTTGGTTTTTGGTATCGATATTTGGAATGTCGAGTCTTTTTATTCCGATATTAATGGGTACCCGATATTTTTAAAGCGATACTTTAAATGAGTACCATACCGATACTTTCGGTTCGATATCGTGTCCCTACGCAAGTGTCCCCATAAAATGAAGTTACTAGTTGAGAGATAGTATCTAACAGGACAAGATTTGCACTGTTTGCTTTGTTATGCGATGAGGGGCGGTGGGTACTTTAAAATTCCGATTTCTGCTGGCAGACGAAGTGTAAGAGCGCGGTTACTTACGAATGTGTACGTAGCGTGGCGTAGAAGTGCGTAGAAACATATCAAGTTTTTTGTTGATAGAGAGAGATAGAGAAACAACGCCTACGCCTCGGTCTTGCGATGGTGAGTTTTTCTTAACACACAGATCCCATAAGATATGTAGATCGTGTCAGCTGGCACGTTTTCCGTTTTTACGTCCGTGGGTAACAAAGCTTTAAAAAATTCAAATCTAACTACGATGCGTTTATCTGTGCAAGCATCAACGTGCACGAACAAAGTATTGCGTTGTTTCTGTATAAGCAACATCGGCTAACGGGTCGCTCGGCTACAACAATCGTCAAAGAAGGAGATTTTATCGTTTGGTTTATCTCTGAACCGTCTACATTAGCGGGGCTTACACGATCCGACATGTGTGACAACATGGTGTGACTCGAACATAACTGTAAGAAATCAGAAATTTTTGTAAACCAGCCAACATATGTGTCAAGCAGTTGATTTAGTGTTTAAAGGATCGAACATCGATAGCTATCAAACCATGTTGTCACAAATGTGGGAAATGCTTATAGGACAATTGTCCAACGCCAATGACACCTCCATTATAAAGTAAACCCCGCTATTGGAATGCTTATAGGACAATTGTCCAACGCCAATGACACCTCCATTATAAAGTAAACCCCGCTATTGGAATGCTTATAGGACAATTGTCCAACGCCAATGACACCTCCATTATAAAGTAGACAGTTGAAGCCGTTGTTCAGAGATTGAGCGGAAACTAGGTTCGCAGAAAAAGGAACCTATCTTGAACTATTTTTAGACTAGAAAAATTTCCTGCAGGAAGCCTAATCAATATTTTCAAACTTTCAGCACATTTCCCCTGATCTCACTACGCAAAGCGTAGAAAATTTTTCAAATCAAGCAATAACTGCGCATATCTTCTACTCAGTAATTCTCAAAAATGAAAGACATGGGAATGTGTATATATGTAGTTATTTTATGAACTCCAGTGGTGGGTATATATGCAAAACTCGGTTTCGCCAGAACTTAGACTTCCATACTGGTTTTGAATTTACTTTAGTACTCACCCAAACTTTCACTACAGCACTACTGGTTTTATGTTTCATACAATTAAATTCAATTTGTCGACGATGTCTTAGTTCTGGTCTTGTTTTCTTAGTTTTAGTTGGCCTTTTCCGGCCACAGCCATTTTCCGTTCAAATTAAAATTTCCTGTGATTTTCAGACTCAAGCACACAAATACAGCTCAAGCGCCCACAATTTCTATCGAAGTCTTCTCGTTTGTTCTTTTATTTTGCATGTTGCTGTCACTTAGCCCGCTTTGCAGCACCTCTTCAATACTTCCCGTTAGGGAACTGTGGTGAATGTATGTATGTATGGTTTTGAAGTGGTAGTAGTAGTTGTTAGCCTGTCAGATAGACTGACGGGCTAAGATAAAGTTTTCACTTTAGTTGCTTAAGTACTTAGGACAGTTTGTATATGTACACATCCTCATACATAGTACATACATACATATATGTATGTATTTGTATAATGCATCTACACGCGCACACGTAAGCTCTGAGTGCAAGGTGAAAGTAATCAAGTCAGTTGCATTTAGAAGCCTTCAGGCACACCTACACATGGCTTTTTCAACTTGTTGAGTGGCTGTTCACCGCACCCGAGTGTCAATCAATGGTTCTGGCAATAGCAGTTAGTTGGAAATTGATGATCTTACCAATGGAATCGCTAATTTCTTGGAAGTACAACATAAAAGAAACTGAGTTTGTAGAAGGAAAGCTTCAGATTTTGTTCATAGAAGCCACGAATCCAAAAACAATTGTCTTACATGTATACATACGTGGAAATTGTATTGAATTATACTGTACCTGGGATGGGCAGATTTTTGGCTCTTAAAGCAGTCAAAGAGCCAGCATGTGTAGTCCTGTAGATATAAATCAGTCCTCAGGGTAAAGGGGGAGTAAAAAATATATCAAAAGCATCATATATATTAGTAATCAGAGCCGGAGTACAAGAAATTTTAATACGCTCTTCATCCCCCTTCATGATGCCTCTTTATGTTACCTCATCTAGCACCTAAATGTGCCAAGCCGGCTCCTTAGTGCAAAAGGCTCCTAGGAGCCACTTTGCTCATCTCTGTACTATACTCCACTATGTAGTCTGTAGTTTAATGCGCTGCTCTACAATTAAAGGGTTATTTTCAATATAAGTATGTATGCATTCAAGTCGGTAACACGACCAATTCAGCCTAAATACATATTTAATAATTTGGCTTCTAATGAAAAATTATATTTTACTTATATTTTATCGGTTAAAACAATAATTGGTTAACATATTATTCGGGTATTGGTAGTGCGCACTTTTAACCCCTAAACCACGCATACTAATTTTTAATTATTTCAGCGGGAACAAATTTGTTTAACCAACAGTATTTGTCTGTGGGTTAAGCTCATTTTCGTTGCATCATTACATACATTCCGTGTGTGTTTTGTGTCCTTTCTTATTCATTGCTTAGAAATTAGAGCTTAGTAAGAATGGCTACATTACAAAAAAAAGGTTATCGGACAAAATCCCAATGCAAACAAGTAAAAGAATCGTAATTTCGGGTGAAGCCGAACATTAAATACACGGCGCACGAGTAAAATAAATGGGCTTTTCAGGTTGTTGTGGAAATGGTTTTGGATTTGCAGTTAGTTGGCAACTCGCAAATTTTATACTTGCTTCCATGACAACCATGTTCATTTTGTTGTTGTGAATTTACAAATGCAACGAATATGCAAATACAAGAGCAAGAACAGCCCTATTGCTTTTCTACCTTTCCGTAAACAACCGTTGCATGGAAAGCAGGGGACGTTTTACTCACGTTTCAAATATCTTCGATAGAAGGTTCAGTTAGACTTAATAAGATAAACTTATATAGTTATAAGTGTGCAGTACCACGGCCATTTCCTAAAATTCCATATTAACATTATTTATTTTTAATTGATTGTGTGAGTGTAAATTTTGAGTAAATTAGCGTCCTTAAATTTCGAAATATCGAAGTTTCAAGCATTTCTGAAATTTACCGTTTTATGAATAATTTTAGTCCGATTTCAAAAATATTCAATGTTTTGCTTTTGTGTGGCAAGTACAATAATTATACCGAGTTTTATACAAATTGATAGCACGATTACCGCGGTACACATATGGTCTTAAGTGGGCAGTGCCACGCCCATTTTCCACAATTTTATTATAGACGTATTTTTAGCTAAAAAGTTATTGTCAAAATAAATTTTGACGAAATTCGCTTCAGCATTTGCTGATTTATCAAAGATTTTGTATTTCCCTAAATTACCGTTATATGGTATGTGGGCGTGGTTATTGTCCGATTTTATAGCTTTTCAGCTACATATAATCATAAGAGGGCTTGGCTGCGCCCTTTTTCCAAAAATATATAATATTGTCATTCTTCCCCAAGAAATCATTGTTAATAAAAATTTTTAGTGAGAAGGCTTCAGTAGTTACTTAAATATCGCAATTTTCTCATTTCTGAAACCTACTGTTATATGGAAGGAGGGTGTGTTTATTGTCCGAATTTGCCCATTTTCAATAACATCCGTCCAACGTTCAAAAGAAGTACACGTATCAAGTTTCTTTAAGATATCTAAATTTTTACTGCACAGGCGGACAGACTATCAGACTTAACTCCTCGTTCATTAAAAAAAACCAAAAACATAATTTCGACTTCAAACTTAAAAAAAATTAAAAACTTACCTCCACCAAAAAATGATACGTTAGTAGTCGCATGTGGTCAGCACTCAAGCGAGTAGTGATACGGTGTTCTAACTGTGACTAAAAAAATAAAACGAAATGTATATTGTTATAAATATTAAAGCTTTTTATCATAGTTGACTTTAAGAAAGGAAAGCATAGCTTTGACTTCAAACTTAAATACAAAAATAAAAACTTACCTCCGCCAAAAAATGTTACGTAAGTGGTCGCATGGGGTCAGGGATTAAAAGAGTAGCGACACATGAGTGCACGCCGATGTTTTGGCCGTGACTTATTTACGTACCCGGCGGGGAGTTAGGAAGCTAGAAAGAGCGCCAGCACGCTCCAAGCACTCCAAGGCATTTTTTTTTTTCAACTTGCAATGGCCTTGACCGCATGCGACTAATTAAGGGTTAACTCTGGTCCGAAGTTTGTCAGTTCCAAATGAAAAAGGTATAGATCCTTAAAAAAAAAACATATAAAAGATCAGAACGACGAGCTAGGCCATGTAGCCATGTCCGTCTGTCTGTTATACTAGGTTCACATATAAGTAGATTATCCTCATTTTCGAGCTTAACTTCCTAATCTGTAATTAGAAAAAGAGATTAGCCATATAAAATTCTTCCCTTGTTAATCTGTAATTATAAAATAATCTCAGATTTAACCGATAACTTTTCGGTGTCCATCCTGGTTTTATCGTTTGTTTTTGCGAAGAAGAGGAGAAATGGCAAATGTAAAAGTAAACAAAAATGGACATGGAAAAGAGGGTTTTAAAGGTATTTGTTAATAAAATGTTAAGTTAAAATATATCTATATTGCTTAATTAGCAGAAAAACGTGATCACGGTGGCACAGAGAAGAAACATAACTTTTCCTTGAGATGTGAGAATAACAAGCACAACAAATTTGACTGCTAATAATCTGAGATTTGCCTGTGTAAACGGGGTGATTAAAAAACGAGCTTTGATTGAGGTAATATTGATATGTGAACATAGTTTTAGTCTGTCTGCTTAAACGCAACCACGCCTCTTAGTTTTCGAAACATCCGACCAAATTTGGTACACTGAGGAAATCTTTGAGATCGGTTTTCCTATGCAAGTGAAAAGAAGAATTTCATTTCGAAACCTCTTCCGATACCGAAATTATAGCCTAAAGTATGATCACAAGAATGACAATATCAGTGTCAAATAAAAGGTAATCGGAAGTATTTTAATACAAACATATTTTTGAGTTGTCGCCCAGTCAAAATTTTGAAAATTATGTCACAATATCCATTTTCATAATTTTTCCCAGAGAATACCGTCGCTAGATGAATGGTTTACTTAACATAAAAGAACTTACAAGAATACAAGTATTAAGCACCATTTTACGTTTATTCAATACCCACATCAAAATGTAAGTTTTTAACCGACTGCACAACATTATTATTCCCCAACATCTATATCAATTTTTTTTGGCCACCACTGTAATAAATACATATGTATGTACATATGCACAGATGTATGCAAGTATATACACTGAAGAGCAAAACTGTAACAAAATGTAATACTTTCTATTTCAACACATTTTTTTTTAGACATGTTTTAACAAATCAAATTTTTATTTTGCATAACATTATTGGCATGCATTTACTCTCTCTCTCAAACCGGTTTGGTGTCAATGCAACAACAACAACACTAGTAGCAAGCAATAATGCAAATAAAGACAAATGTTACAGTTTTGCACTCAACCCATTTTTTATTTTTTACAATAAATAAAATAAATATTAATAAGATGTCCAATATCCTTTGGATTTTTTCAGCTCGTGGATACGATTAGGCATACTTCGTGTATACCTCAAGACAAAGTCAGTCGGAATAGCATCCCATACATCGCGTGTTCGCTCCCACAGCTCATTAACTCCACTGGGCGGACTTGAATATTCGGCAAGCTTCGATTTTACATGACTCCATAAATTTTCGATTGGGTTCATGTCCGGTGATTGTGGAGGCCACTTCAAGTTACGAAATTTTTGGCGTTGCATCCAATTTCGTACAACATGTGCGGTGTGCTTAGGGTCATTGTCTTGCTGAAAAATTACTTTTTCAGCAGTAAGACCCATACTTTCCACTACACCCGGCAGATTTTGTTGCAATATGGCCAGGTATTCCTCTTTCCGCATTATACCGTCTATTCGTACTAATGGACCCACACCATTTTTGGAAATGCAGCCCCACAC
>NW_016157182.1:549696-551017 GCF_001687245.7 Rhagoletis zephyria
TACATGATTCCCCTGTAGACAACGTGACCATTCCTGAAATAGATGAAGTCGTAGAAAAGGATATTGACGCTGAAGTGAATCCGCCGTTGGAGGAAGGATCATGTGAAGATTCATCAACTAATGAGACTTCTGATACCGTTGCTTCAGCAAACCCGAATTTATGTGTTTTTTTTGTAATAAACAAAAGAAACAATTCCGGTCTAAGAATGAGCCATTACGTACTTCAGAAAAAGATCAATTTAAAAAAAGTATTTTACAAAATTTTAAGCCTGATACAGAAATTTACAATGATACCTTGACAAAAATACTAAGTGTTTCTTCTCCTAACGTATATTACCATGATGTGTGTCGGCAAAATTTTAGAAATCAAAAAAGATCATTAGTAAAAAGTCCTGTCCGCACATCATGGCATATCTCTAGAGAAATTCATGAATCTGTCTACAAAGAAATATGTAATCTAATTGAAGAAAATGTAGTGCATCGAGGACGTTGTTATTTCCTAAACTATTTGCATAAAGAGTATCTCGATATGTTCAAGGAATTAAGCGAAGGCACAGAAGCAACGTCAATATTTACAACTCACTATTTAGAAGAAAAGATCCATAAAAAATTTTATGGCAGAATTCAAATTCTGACATCAAACAAAAAAAAAGATCAAGACACTTTGCAAGCAGCCGCTGCCATACTGAGAGATGAAATTTTGGGCATGAAGAAAACAAAATTACCTGACTATTTAACAAGTCAACGATTGATTAAAGGTGAGTGTTCAACACCGCCAATGATTTCCGATTTTTTTTCGTCTATTACACTGGACCACAAATTTCAACTTTTTCTCTTTACCAGAAACGCCGTTATGAAATTCTTATGTAAAATCACCCCCTGATTCCGAAAATCAAGGTTATTTTTAATTCTATGGTACCGTTTTTGAGATATTTGCAATTTACCGTTTTTGCAAAAAAAAAAAAAAATTGGGTCCACTTTATCATATATATCTCAAGAATGAATTAAGAAATTCCAAAACGGTTTGAAGCTTTTAAAAGGTATAAACTGTGCATACAACACTTTTTGCTAGGCCCTGTAGATTCAAAGCATACGTTTTGAGGTATACGTTGAAATTGCGCAACCTGGGTATTTTTATTTGATCGCTTATAACTTACGTAGTTTTGCATCGATTTTCTTCGATGATAGCTTATTTTTTTTGTAATACAACAGAGCTTAGGGAGAAAAAATAAAAGGTTTTCGAGATCCTTCCCCGCAAAGTACAATTTTTTTTATATTTTTACAAAAAAAATTGAAAAAATCGGTAATGATTGTTCGTTAT
>NW_016157183.1:0-1279 GCF_001687245.7 Rhagoletis zephyria
CAATTTTCTCAAAACCGTGTTTTGTAACATTCGACATCCGTTTTCTGCGACGACGATAGGTACGTAAATATGAATAGCACTGAATTATTTTACATGCCATCACAAAAAGAGGATAAAGTGCAAACGTTAACAAAAAATGCGAACACATTTGAGGGCGCTCAATTAGATCTACATATGTATTTCTATTTCCTACGACGTACAAGGGTTGTTTTGCCTGTAAAATACTAAACGTTAAATTGAAACCAGCCATAACAATGTATGTGCGTTACGCTGCGGTTGTGTGCATAGTGGTCGTTACCCTGCAGTGAAAAGCTGAACTAGTATGCACAAGTTCCAGTTCATGAACTATTATTTATGGATGGAAGTCATACCAGTTCATTACACTGAGAGAAAAATCAACCAAAAATTTGTTAATATTACCAAATTCAAACTTGAAAAGGAATCAACGTGATTTTTGCTTAATATTAACAATGCCTTGGTTGATATTTTCAACAATGATTTTGTAATATTAGCCACAATTTTGTGTACATTAACCAAACTTTTGGTTGGCGATTTTTCGTTTGAATAAGTTTATGTTCTCCACTTCATAGATGCTTTTTCATAATTGGGAGATACAAAACCAAAATTTGTATTATCATTTTAACATGTTGCCTCTGACGAGATTAGCAACTAACAGCAAACATCTCTACACACTCAGCTACAGCCGCTTTATAAATGTGTCTTCAAATGTTCAACTTGAATTAATTTTCTTCGTCGTTTGATTTGGTTCTGCACTTCAGCCTTCAAAAGCCTCTGTTTTTCGTAATTAAGAAAAACCAAAACCAGAAAAAAAATAAAAATTATGTATCGTGCTGACGGCATCCGTACTGCTGGAAGCCAACAAATAACAGCACCACCTCTTTTCGTTCAGCCACTGCTATACATCCGAATTTGTTCTTTTCTTACAATCGGCTTATTGACCATGAAAAACTCAAACCATAACTTGGTTGAAAAAACCATTGTGCTTTTGGCTCAGTGTATGAATTATGATTATCAGGGACGTGAACCGGATGAACAATTTGGTATGTTCGGTTCAGCGGTTCGAACCGTTTTTGCACTTTTGGATTGGTTCGTCCAAGCGGTTTTTTTGGTCTTTGAACCGGGGTTTCGGTTCGGTTCAACGGTTCGAAAAACAAAAAAAAAAAAACGCGGAAGTTTAAGTTTCAAGTGCAACAACGCGCAAGGTTAAGGGTCAAGTGTCTGTCAAATGAGATAGGTTGCCTTTACATTTGATATTGTC
>NW_016157183.1:7156-27761 GCF_001687245.7 Rhagoletis zephyria
TTAAGCTGATGCCAGATAAAACTTTGTAGCTTTGCGTGACATTTATAACTTTGCCAGCAAAGCGCCAAACGCAAAAGGTATGCCACAATGAACGCCAAGAAAACAATTTTGTACCGCTTTTTTACTAGTCAAAGTTGCTGTGGATTTCATATATTTTGCTTTAAAATTATCAGCAATGTAATTAAGTTTTATGTTTCTGCATGAAAACTCGAATTTGGACGAAACAAAATAAATATTAAACTGGCTGATTGTCAAAGCGCGCAAAAAGATGGGAGTTGGCCATCTTTTCGCTTCGCGCTGCAGCTTCGACGATTTATGTGGCATGCTTTGTGCATTTTCATACAATTCATCTTATCTGTCAAAGCGAATCTGTCACGTAAAGCGAAGCAAAAGTTTTATGTGGCATCAGCTTAACAATGTATGTGCGTTACGCTGCGGTTGTGTGCATAGTGGTCGTTACCCTGCAGTGAAAAGCTGAACTAGTATGCACAAGTTCCAGTTCATGAACTATTATTTATGGATGGAAGTCATACCAGTTCATTACACTGAGAGAAAAATCAACCAAAAATTTGTTAATATTACCAAATTCAAACTTGAAAAGGAATCAACGTGATTTTTGCTTAATATTAACAATGCCTTGGTTGATATTTTCAACAATGATTTTGTAATATTAGCCACAATTTTGTGTACATTAACCAAACTTTTGGTTGGCGATTTTTCGTTTGAATAAGTTTATGTTCTCCACTTCATAGATGCTTTTTCATAATTGGGAGATACAAAACCAAAATTTGTATTATCATTTTAACATGTTGCCTCTGACGAGATTAGCAACTAACAGCAAACATCTCTACACACTCAGCTACAGCCGCTTTATAAATGTGTCTTCAAATGTTCAACTTGAATTAATTTTCTTCGTCGTTTGATTTGGTTCTGCACTTCAGCCTTCAAAAGCCTCTGTTTTTCGTAATTAAGAAAAACCAAAACCAGAAAAAAAATAAAAATTATGTATCGTGCTGACGGCATCCGTACTGCTGGAAGCCAACAAATAACAAGCACCACCTCTTTTCGTTCAGCCACTGCTATACATCCGAATTTGTTCTTTTCTTACAATCGGCTTATTGACCATGAAAAACTCAAACCATAACTTGGTTGAAAAAACCATTGTGCTTTTGGCTCAGTGTATGAATTATGATTATCAGGGACGTGAACCGGATGAACAATTTGGTATGTTCGGTTCAGCGGTTCGAACCGTTTTTGCACTTTTGGATTGGTTCGTCCAAGCGGTTTTTTTGGTCTTTGAACCGGGGTTTCGGTTCGGTTCAACGGTTCGAAAAACAAAAAAAAAAAAACGCGGAAGTTTAAGTTTCAAGTGCAACAACGCGCAAGGTTAAGGGTCAAGTGTCTGTCAAATGAGATAGGTTGCCTTTACATTTGATATTGTCACATGGTAAACAAACACGGTAGGTATTACCATGTTTAACAAAAAAAAAAAAAGTTGGTACATTTATCTATTGAAAATTGGTTGAAACGAACCTTTAAACCTTTATAGAAAGTGGTTCGGTTTTCGGTTCGGATCAAACATTTGTGGAAAATTTCGGTTCGGTTAATGTTTCAGTTAATTAATAGAAAAAAGCGGTTTTCCGGTTCAAACCCGCTTCGGTTCAAAACCGGTTCTCGTCCCTGATAATTATACCAGAAATTCAACTTTTTGGTAGAAATTCTAGTTCGTTGACTAGTATTCAATGGAGAAGTCATACCAGTTCGTCATGGACTATAATTATACCAGTTCCCCGCAGTATTCAATAGGGAAGTCATAGCAGTTCGTCATGGACTATAATTATACCAGTTACCCGCAGTTAACACCCAAACTAATGGGCAAAACTAAACGTAGAATACGTGATATTATTAAGATCACATACAAGTTGAAAACGGTACATGAAATTATCGCTTTAATTGTATTGAATTGAATTTCATAAATCAATAGTTGCGTTCCTTATCTCCCAGAAATAGTCAGAAAAAGTCCGAAGTAGTCAGATTTAGTCCAAAAAGCGTTCCTTAACTCGAAAATGACAGCAAAAATGAGAGAGCAACACTCAGTGAGAGTGACGCTCTTCAGTCCGAAGCATTGTGGAAGAATACAAGTGAGATATCTTAGGGTTGACAGATAGTTGACAGGGTGTTCAATATGGCGATGACAGTGTGAACAATATGGCAGCCAATATGGCATACAACACCGAATGGCCCGAAGTAGCCAAACTACGACCCGAATGAAACGCTTCGTGAAAATCCAGGGTTGCGAAGTGGTATTTTGTTGGAAAATATAAAAGCCAGGATTTTGTGCAGCGCCGAATTTTAACAAAAGAGGGTTTTGTGTTCTCAAGATGAACAGAAAAGGGTTGCTGTGCTGTTTCGTTTTAAGCTTATTTTAATCTTAAGGTATCTAATTAAATATTAAAAGGAGACAAAAATTAAAGCAAAAATTTAAAATATATGTACATATCTGAAAATTTTAAATAAAATATATATTTTCACGAGAGACAAATTAAATAAAATGGGTTAACTTTAGGGGAAATATACTTATCAGATTGGGTCAGATAGCGCTTTTACGTTATAAATAAAAATAATTCCTACTTAAATTTTATATAATTTTGGTAACGTATTTCTAAGCTGACCCTGAGATCTGTGAAATAATACATATTTATGTGCATATATTGTGTTGATTATGCTCTAAATCGCTAAATAATTCTTGCAGCAATCAGCACCATTGGAAAGTGAAGTGACAATAGGCTGGTTTTCTTTATACAGCCCGTTTTAAATTCGTATTATTGTTATAATAAATTACAATTATTGTTTGTTTCCATTTCGGTCAACCGCGCAAATTATTTATTAAAAAAATGTCGTTTAAAAATAGCAATTTTGTTTACTTTTGAATAAGACTTTATCGAGTGCGCTATAAAGACAGGGGGATAAATGCTGTAAAGAAATATATGTTGAGTCCAATCGGTTTTTTGCTAATCCGGTTTTTGTGTAGGTATAAACAAGGTATATTAAAAAAATAAATCTCCATGAAAAAATATCGTTATTTTCGTATTTAAAATTAATCGGAATTTTATGGGGGGTTATAAAAACTCGTTTTAATTGAAACTTTGTTTTTTTCGGCTATATTTGTTATTATTTATTGGCCCAGATGCAAATATTGAATGAACTAACATATTTTAAATATTTACGGAACTACCATTTGTATGCAACCCTGCCTATCCTGTATTCAAGTAGATGTAATTCGAAAAATTTAAACGGATTTCTTTAAATCAACCTGAGCTGCGGACATATTGCGAATTCATTTTAAAACATTAACCACTACATTATATTAGTATTAAATACTTTCAATTAAGAAACAATTCTTATTAGAAAATAAATATGAATCGGTTTATTTTAAATATTCCAATGTATATTTTTTGTTAATGCAGATAGTGCGGATTTAACGTATTTTATAACCGTTACATGGGGAAAAGAAATTTTAGGCAGATTGTTATTGACAATTTTTACATAATTTACGATTGCAATCAATTTCTTTCAAAACTATAATCTAAATGATTGCAAGTTGTATTTTTTACGATCAAAACAGATTCCAATATTAGGTATATTATGCAAATGCAATCCAATTTGATTTGAGTTATTCAGTTTTAGATACATTTATATTTCTGTGTTCGTATGGAATAGTAGTTTATGTCGGGAAGCTGGCTTTAGTATAATCCGGCATTCCCTTTATTATTTACAACACAAGGAATTTTTTGATGACCCTTAACAAGAATATGGACGTGCTAGTATCGGAACTATTTCTTGCACGTTTATTTATCCAAAATTTCTTCAACGGCTCGGCGCCAGTGAGGGTATGCTGCGAATGCCGCATTATACTAAAACCAGCCTTTCGACATAAGCTACTATTCCATACGAGTGGAGCACGTGCGAAATGCGGATTTTCCCAGTTGCAGTACAGCAGTAACTCGACACCTTCCTCACCAACCGCTCTGTCCTCTATGAGCTTCTTAATGTAACTGCAAATAAAAGATGAAAATTTGAGAAAAAATACTATCACAGCGTTTCACTTGTAGCGTTTCACTCTTGTAGTATATTGGCTATCAAGCACCAGAAAATTTCCATCACGCATTCCATATGCCACCGATTGTCGTGGATCAATTAAAATACTGTCATCACAGCTTTTTGGTACTCCAGCAACTGGTGTGTCTATGGCGGAGTTATGTGGAGCTGTTGCATGACTAAAATCAATTTGGGCTCTTTGAGAACTGGCTTGTTTGTTGCGCGCTATTGGCATCAAATGTATGCAAATTAGATTTCCAAACGGGCAACTGTTGAATACAGGAAAAAATGTATTTTATATGGTTCCGCTAAAGTGCACTACTACCGTGTATAAATTGGCCGACCTTCTAATAAATCAAGCAATCTTATTGTATCGTCATCGCCGCCAGTCACCAAGAAATTTCCACTTGGGTGAAATGCAACATCATTCTCCGGCGACGAATGCACTGTATTAGCTCGCCTTCAGCTTTGTCAAATATCTTAACGCGGTTACAACTTAATGCTAAAGCCACCAGATTGCCGTCTGGATGCCATGCCAGCTGTCGTCCCATACCTCTTCCCCCGGTGAACGTTCGCATACATTCGCCTGAAAATGTATCGCAAATTCTTAACTTGTCGCCGCACGATGAAATGAACTTACCATTAGGGCTGAATTTTGCTGCGCGCACCCATTTGTGTGTATTTTGAATCTGTATTTTGATGGCTGTTCGCCATTTTTCTAGTCTGCAAACGAATAAGCTGACGAAGAAGCAAACAAATTCAAGCACATTGTTGCATTCTACCGTACATTTTAAAAGCTTTAAAATCTTAAAACATATGTGAAAAACTTTTATAATCTGAATATTTCTAATGTCGCAATCAAAACCAAATTTTATAAATAGCATTTTTAAAAAGCAATCATCTAATATTTTTCAAGTTTTGGGCAACAAGTTTTGAACAACAAATACTACCAAGTTTTAAGAGACTATTTAATGCAACTCAGGTCAAAAAAGCGCACTTTAGACCAAAATAAGCAACTCTAAAAAACAGATGATCGCAGCTGTGGCCCAGGATGACGTCTATTGCTAAGATATCTCACTTGTATTTGTACACAATGGTCCGAAGTAACCAGATATACATAGTCAGAAGAATTTTTTCTGGCTTGAAAGGTGTCAAACTCAACTGAGTCTAACTTAACGGAAATTAAAGAATACACAAAAAGTGAGAATAATCTAAAAAGTAAAAAAGTGAATTGAAAGCGGGAGGCGGCAAAAAATAATTGATACAGTAAGTGTTTATTGTGCTTGTGTGAATATGTTTTGTACATACATTTCTATTCTTATTTGACGTTAGTTTTGTTGTTGCCATTCTTTGGACTAAAAATTTGGTTTTTTGCGTTCCTTTACTTTTTTCTGTTATTCTCATTTAGTGAGCGCATTTTGCTTACGCTCTTGCATTTTGACACTTTTCAGATTTTAGTCCGAAAAGATAAGGAATGGACCTAATATGAATTGCAAAATTCTATATATTATTCTGAAACAAGGCGCTTATTCCCAGCGATCTACAAGTCGTACAGTGACAAATTATACATCAAATTAAGGTGCTCGATCTGAAACTTTGCACAAACTTTTCAGATTTAAGATTCATTGAACCATTTTCGAAATATTTGCGTCGAAAGATTTTAAAATTTTTACAAAGCATTGCTACGTTCATTTCGATAGGCAGAGTCTTAGCGGGACTTAAGAGAATGAAAAATTGTTCCATTTATTCGCTTTCGTTTCTGTTTTCGTTTCATATCGTTCAAAGCATTGCTACGTTCGTGTGCATGTAGGCTAAGATACAGCGGCAGATCTGTAAAGAAAATGTTCCCTTTGGCTCTGTATATACCAGTGATGGAAAAGTAGGCACAATAGTGCCATTTTTGCCACTTTCACTCACAAGGGCACTTTTGGCACAATTCACAGTTTTGGCACAATCATAAATTATAGAAATTTAGCCAGTATATAACAAACAATCATATATTTATTACTCATAGATTCGAAAAGTGAAAATTAAAATCACTTAAAAATTAAAATAAGGGTCGTTATATAAAATTTATAAAAATTATTCAATGTAAAGAAGAATAGTCAAAACTGGTCAAAATGTCGCACTGCTATTATTTCACACATAGGTATGTATGTATATGTGTAAACAGGTCCGAGTAGCTATATTTCAGTGTTTTTCCCCTTCTTAATTGGAATATTGTGTTATCTTACTATGAATTTACTTTAGTAATACATATGTGGTTCTTAAAAAGCCTTAAAAGAAAGCAATTTCAATTTTGTGGCACTTTCATCTCCTTTTTGTCACTATTTTTGCAGTCCACTAGGCACATTTTGAAATTTTGGAATTCCATCCCTGGTACATACACAACGTTGTTGCATATCCATACATTCATACACAGTATCAACAACAACAGAGGTGGGCACTTTTTTGCCCGCGCAGCAGCGAAATGCGAGCGCGGCCTAGAGAAAGGCAAAAACAGTTTACGGGAGGAAGGCACGGTAGAGAAAATACAGAAGGTGGCGCCGATGGCAATACCGCTAATCGGCTCTAAGTGAATTTGACAGAAACACCTGTTTTGCTGACGTCACAGTCGAGATGACAGCAGTAGTGATGTTCTGAGTCAATACTTTTAAGTATCCAATACTCTCGATACTCGGTACCGAAACATTTATGTTTCGAATAAAAGCGCACATCGGCCAAAAATATGGAAAAAACGGTTCAGGGTAGACTCGCCTATCAAAACCCGAATGTAGGAGCCAATAGAGCTTTTAACACTGATTCAAATGAAAGATGTACATATATATTGTAAGAAGTGTAAAACCTTCTGGCAACCCTATTTAGGAACTTCCATTGTAAATCAACGTGGCAGCACTTGGGTAACCTTTCTGACTTTCAAGTCATTCCATTGCTTTTGCTGCTAATAGCTACCACGCGGTTTTACAAGTCGTTTATTTAGACAAATTAATCTTAAGGAATCTGCTGTAACTTGAATTGCATTTATTGAATAAACTGTTCCGTAAATTAACATATATGTCGGTTCGAGGCCATAATACAGAGAAACTCTTACTTGCATTTTTGTTCCAGCTGAATCGGACGATATCATTTTTAAATAAATTCGATTCTGAAACCAGTTATCGACAGATTCTGTAACCAGTTAGCGATAATTTTCGAATCGGTAGTAATGAAAGTTTTTTCTAAACTTGAAATGCATATAATGGCGAAGGTTTCATGTAAAGGATCAGTATCGGGTACCGATAAGGAAGTATTGGGTACCGAAACCTTTTTTAAGTATTGGGTACCGACAATTCAGCACATCACTAGACATCAGTTGTAGCTCTGATCCAGTACTCCATGAACTTACAGGATTTTACACGAACTTGCAGGAAGTTGCAGGAAAAATGTTCCCGTACCCTGAAATCCTCCAAAATCCTGTAAATGAGAGCGACTTTTGGAGAGTTGTGTAGAGAATGAAGTTGCAAGATTTTACCCGAACTTTCGTCTACACAAAATTTTTTTTTTTCAAAATCAGTTTTTTTTTTCAAAACGCGCTTTTCATAGGTCGAGCCTTATAATTGTTCGCAACTTAATTTCTGTTTATCCGATGAAAAATATTTACAGTGCGTACACGGTAACCGCAACCCTCAACACGTGAAATTCCTTGATTAAAGCAAGTCTCTACATCAAAACATTGTAACCTTTATAAATACAACTTCAAAACAATTTAACCTCAATAGCTACAACATTCTTTGTTTGTGCATACCACACACACAAAATTTGAATTTTTTGCCTTTCTTCGACTTACCTACCAGTATTCTGGAAAAACTAAAAAGTGGTGCTTCCGTTAAAGTGATGTGTGATGAGTTTAAAGTAAACAAATCAACTGTTATCAGAATTAGTCAAAATGAAAGCAAAAGTAAAGATAAAAAAATATAGAAGCCGGACTTGAGAAACGGCAAACTTTGAAACAGTGCGAGTACCCAAAAAGGATTTACACAAATGGTTTTGTTTTAAGGGAAAGTACAATTTTCATATCTGTCCAATTTGTGAAAGCTAAAGTCCACAAGTTAGATAAAAATAACCAACTGAATTTTTTGCCAGACAATACATACATTGCTTATGGGTCTAGACCAGAGGTTCCGAAAATTTTTCTCTCGTAGACCCCTTTCTAAACTCTACTGGTTTCGGTGGACCCCTCTTCTACATTTGGAACATATTCCCAAAGCTCGGTCAAAAAATGTGAAGATTAGATCTAACGATGTAAATTTGCATCGCGGGTGAGGTCCAAAACTAAATTCGGAGTGGCAAAAATAAAAATAAAATATTTTATTGTATTCTGTTTATAAAAAAAATGTGATTACACACTCGCAAATTTTAAAAAACAGAGCTCGTAAAGCCATCAAAGTATTCTCTCGCGTTAAAATAGTTTATTTGTATTGATGGCATAATTTTTATTTTAACCGCTCGGAGTTTTAAACTGGTGCGAAAAATATTTATCACTCACATATTTAAAACACGAAACTTTAAGTAACAAAACCGCAAGGCGTTTTATACCAAACTTTAAATTCAGAAACTGGCAATAAAGAAAATACGATGGCAAACAACCAAGCAATCAAGAAGCACAAAAAGTGTTTCGCCGTCTCAACCTCTTCAAGGCAAGATCAGCAAAAGGAGTTGTCATTTACGCCTATTACAGTCAGGTGTTTGTGCCACGTGAAGTGACCAGTCAGTAGTCCAACAAGTTGTCTGCAGTCCCATCTGCTCAGTGAGAGCAAAAAACTAAATAGACCTTCTGAGATTAAAGGCAACATCAGTTTTGCCCACTTGCATCCCGTCGATACCTTCGCAGTCATTGCTGAGCGAAGTATTCACCCAATTTCTGATGGTGCCGTCGATGGCCGAAGTGGGAAGTGCTATAACTGGTTGCGAATCGGGGAATGCTTGGTCTAAGCCAACTGTGGCCAAATGGTCAGATGTCTCATTACCAGGTAATTTCGAGTGACCTGGCACCCAAAGTATAGACTTGCTTTGCCGAACTAGTTTGGTAGTAGTTAGAGAGTTCACCAATGTCTTAAGTGCAGCTTGGCTGTCACTACAGGCACGTAAACTCCGTTCCCTCCACCTAGTTCTGGAATTAAACCAGAATTCAGCCTCAGGGAACTCAACACTATAGAATTTCTTCAGCATAGGTCATGGTGGCGTAACTATCCTGTAGCATTAAAAAGATACAAGTCCTCAAATCTCTGCCGGCAGCAATTTCTGCCTCGCCCCACTCAGTATTATACCAACATCCGTTTGTTTTTAGTCTACAGGTGGCTTTTAAAGCTTCCCCACGTATGAAGACACGAAGTTACGGTAAGTGCAGCAGTGCGTGAAGAGCACTATGTGCCACAAAAATAAATTAAAGTTAAATAAAAAGGCTAAATATCAAGCAACCATTTTGGTTCTTTACTATCGAAACCAGATAAATTTTCGTGGACCCCCATATTTTTTTCACTCCAACGTATACCCTCGTCGAGTCTCCCGTGGACCCCTGGGGGTCCGCCTGGACCACTTTGGGAATCACTGGTCTAGACCATTCCTCGCTTGAGCAAATGCATCTGGGGCGAACAAAGTTTTTCTTCTTCTTCTTATTTGGCGCTATAACTGCCTACGTGATTTTGACGGAGTCCAAACCAGTACGCAAATCGTTTCTATTCTGTGCAAATTGACGCCTATTTGGAAATGCCAAGTGAAGCCAAGTCCTTCTCCACTTGGTCCTTCCATCGCTGTTGGCCTTCCTCTTCCACCACAGCGACCCGCGTTGAATACTTTTAGAGCTGGAGCATTTCTGTCCATTCGTACGACATGACTAAGCCAGCGTAGCCGTTGTATTTTGATTCGCTGCACTATGTCCATGTCATTGTAAAGCTCACACAGCTCACGTTCCATCGTCTGCGGTACTTTCCCATACATATTTGGCATAATTTTTCTTTCCAAGAGCCGCCTCATCAGATTTTTTCATTGTTCATGCGTCCGCGCCATAAACCAGCACAAGCATGATGAGTGACTTATAGAGAACGATCTTTGTACGGCCAGAGGACTTTACTGCTCAATTGCCTACTCAGTCCGAAGTAGCACTTGTTGGCAAGAGTGATTCTGCATTGAATTTCGCTGCTGACATTATTATCTGTGTTAATGCTGATTCCCAAGTAAAGGATATTCTCCACTTTCTCGAACTTGTAACTGTCAACAGGGACGTGGATGCCAAGGCGCTGTTTGTGTGATGACAGCAGTTACTTCGTTTTGTCCTCGTTCACCACCAGACCCACATGCTTTGTTTCTCTATCTAATTTCGAGAAGGCAGAACAGAAGTAGCCCTTATTTGAAACAATAATTTCGATGTCGTCGGCATACGCCCAGTGTTGCCGCGAATCATTTTTAGTGGTAGCCAAATTCCTTTAATAAAAAGGGCTAAAAAAGAGCTAAAAAAAGCCGTTGTGGCTAAAAATGGGTAGCTAAAACTTGTTATTTACATATACATATAAAAGTATACACGCAAACATTTTCAATAAGTAATGGTATAGAAAAACAATGAACTCTGAAAAAAATCTAATATCTTATCAAACCAAAAACCTTTTTGTATAAAAGGGGAAATATACGACACCAGCTTGCTGGCTCCATCAAGTGGATTGTACCACCAGGCTCGATGCATATAACTTACCAGCATGCTGGTACAATATTTATTTCTTTACAAATGAGGTCGAGGAAAGATCGAAATGATTTGAGCCGAAATTTCACAATTTTTCTACCATTTTGTTAAACATTATATAATTTTTTTTTTAATTAACAACAGCAATATCGAGAGCTTAATCTTCCACAAACACGGCTTTGACTCATATAGTGCAAGAAATGTCCGCCAAAATAAATTACTTAAAAAAATTTAGCTAACTTAACCACTCACGACACGAGCATGCTAGTACAATCATGAAATTTTCAAATAGTTTTCGAAGTCGCACCAACACACAGTGGGCGATTTGATATCCCTAGCGGCGTTAAACTAATAAGTCAGTTGTTTCTTGTCCGATCAAATTAAAACTTGGCAGGATAGAAGTTTTCATAAAAGGGAAGGTGGCTGCCAAAATTGAATTGAATCGACTTAACCCTCTTGTGACCACGCTCACTTTTACACAGGCGTTATCGTATGAAAATTTTTAATTTGATATCTTTGTCAAAACTAAAGGTGCTTTGCTGAAATTTGTTTCCGCTTATAGAACTGAANTTAAAACTTGGCAGGATAGAAGTTTTAATAAAAGGGAAGGTGGCTGCCAAAATTGAATTGAATCGGCTTAACCCTCTTGTGACCACGCTCACTTTTACACAGGCGTTATCGTATGAAAATTTTTAATTTGATATCTTTGTCAAAACTAAAGGTGCTTTGCTGAAATTTGTTTCCGCTTATAGAACTGAAAACCTTAATGCAAAAGTGTATACATTTTTGGAAATAAAAGTGACACCGCCTGTTTTATAAATATATCTGCAAGAAAATCCATTATATATTTAGATATTTTTATTAAACAAAATTCTAAAAATTAATATTCACAGAACAAAATATCATTATTCTGAATCTGAGCTANTTTTTTATTAAACAAAATTTTAAAAATTAATATTCACAGAACAAAATATCATTATTCTGAATCTGAGCTATCAGAGTCAGACAAATCTGTTTCAGGATTCTCTATTAATAGCAAGTTCATAACATCCTCGTCCAACATACTATTTTTTGCAGAGGAAACTGAAGAGCTATTGGACAGTGAAGTTATTAAAGGATCGGAAGAAACTAAAAGTGCATTAATGGTATCCTCCATTGTGTTTTTCCTGGAGTTTTTTCTTGTGCTGTGCTCACGTATATATCGGTAGTTTTTGTTTCTGGCTTCAAGGGCTTCCTCCGACATCATACCAAGTGGAAGAGAAAAATGGGGTATAATGTCTTTTCCATGAATCAAAATTCTATGAACAGAGGAAGGCATGTAAAACCAGGGGTACAAACGAACAAAATGTTCGGCAGTGTCCAAAGCGTATGACCCAAATGCTTCCGGGTTAATGTCACTCCCGCAGACCAATGCACGTAGGATTACACTGAATTGGCGAATCAAAAGTTCGTCCACTCCTGTTGTACGAGCAGCCAAATGTGGTTGTTGGAAAAATCTTCTTGCGGTGTTTCCGTTGTTGGTATTACCAGAACTAGGCAATGGTATGTCCACCAATAGGTCCATTTCTTTTCGTATGTTTTCCTGCATGCGTTTTTTATTTTCTTCCACAACATTTTTGTCAGTACCGCGAACTTGCCACTTTTTTATTGGAAGTCTATAAGAAATGTGCAAGACACACTCGAAAAACCTAATCCAGGCATGAAGACTTGATAATCCATATTCAAGGAGACTACAATCAATTGGAAAACTTTGAACCAAATTCAAGTCATTCATATTTTTTGGTGTGGCTCTCCATATTCCGCATGTTTGGGAAGAAGACTCCGAGATAACGCTAAAAGTTTTTCCATCCAGCATAGTCATGTGAAACTGGTGATGAATACTTAAAGAGTTTATTTGTGTTGGTACAATATTTAAAATCTGGCTTTTAATATTTTCAATTTCTCTACGAGTCAAGTCAGCCGTTTCTTTTTCGCAGAGAATTTTTATTGGTCTACAATATCTAGTTGAGGAAGGTCGGTTGTTTATCCATAGAATTTTCAATCCCTGCTTTATTTGCAATGGTACAATACAAACTGAAAATAATAACTGATCGATCATATTTCCTTCACAATCGCTGAATTTTTGCCTATACGTTGAGTGTCCGCTGCTGCCATCACAGCCCCATTTGTAAACGGCAGTTATATTAGTATTGTTATTTCCAGTCTGCTTTTCAAAAATTTGTGGGTACGCTTGAATGATCCTACCAACAGTATGGTCCACTAAACTTTGCAATGACACTTCAGCGGAATAATCAGTGACTGTTATTTCACTCGGATAGCAATCTTTTTTCGCAGAGCGTAGTTTATCGTAGCCTAGGTATATATCGGCGTTTTGACTTTTCGCAGATTTCTTTGACAAATTCCACGTATATTTAGTATGACCTACATCTATAAATAACGCTAATGCTTTTTCAGCCGAATATTTTATTGGAAGGAGCGGAGGGTTTTTTATCGATTTCATAACTTTTCCGCAAAATTTACTTTCAGAATTAAGCATGGATACAACCTTTGAAGCACTGCGTTGTCCAGCTTTGCACAAACTAGAGCTTGCAGCTACCAGCAACGCTTCGGATGATACTTCCTGTACAAGGTCAGACACTTTGTCAACTTGTGTCATACTAGAAAGTTCTGCAAAATCTTTTTTTGGATGACCAACATCTACTTTAATTAACGATAGTGGCGTATCTAACCATTCCTGGTGTCGTTTCTCAAAATACATTTTATTTTTAGCACAACTCTTCCACCTTTCAACAAGCCTGCTATTAAAATTTCGTAGTTTCCGACCAACTTCGCAACGCTGCTGAATACTTAGGTTATTATTTTTAAGAACTGTGCCGAAAGCGTAGTTTTCGATAGCAAGAAACTTCTTCCTGGGTATTTTTTCGTCCAGCCATACTAAGTAAAAATTGCGTTTTGGTACTGAGGTCATTGTGTCTAAAAAATGATAAATTGATGGGTAGTGGGTACACACAATTAAACACACAATAAAATACGCTTTCACAAAATTTTAAACTTAACTTGAATACGCTTGAATTTTATTAATTTTCAATCCACGAAATACAGGTGTAGGCTACCAATATCATGTTGTTAATACAATTAAATTCAACTGAGTTTTATAAGTAACACATACATAAACAGATCAACCAAACATATTCTACATATAGTACTTACCTTGATGTAAGCTATAAAGTAAACTTTTAAGTTAATAGGAAAAAATGTTATTATTTACAGCGAAATGAAAAGAACATTCTATAAGGCAAAAAAAATCGTACAGCACTTGCTAAAAAATATTTTGTGTTTGATAGGTAACAGCTGTTCGTATTTGCTTGGAAGTGGTAATTAACTATCGATTATTAACTAATTGAAGTATGCGTTATCGATAGGAAATGCAAAATTTCTGCATTATTAAACTTGAAAATTGAATAAAACGCCGATAGCCCATCCAAATCGCCCACTGTGCAACAGCTGATACAATCGCATTTAACAAATTAAGCATATTATGGGCCGTAAACTTATCTATTTTAAACTATAGTTAAATCGTTAATAGATAAGTTAACAACCCTAACACTTTTGCAGTATGTATGTATAAAAACGTAAGGAACATACAATACATATATGTATATATATCAGTCTTTCTTAGTTTAAAAATTCATCTCTTAGTTAGTTAGTTAATTTACTGGGTGTAATAGAACAGAGACACCGCGACCTAAAAGATCTTTTGTATCTTATAAAGGAGTCCCTAACCCAATGTGGCCAAGATACCTTCGGCTTCCCTTATGAATCCTAAAAGGGCCTTGGTAGACGAATTCCTTATAACAAAGGGTTCGACCAACGAAGATTTAAAGTAAATCAGTCTTTGTCTGACTAAGGCCGGACAGTTACAGAGAATATGCTCCGAAGTTTCATCGGCCTCGAGGCAGAGCCGGCATTCCGGCTCTGTGATCGCCCGTATTCGGTGTAAGTGGAACCGCAATTGGTTGTGACCAGTCAGATACCCAGAAAGTAACCTGATGTCAATTCTGTTTTTTAGGACGATGTCGTTCCTGTTAAAGGGGTAGCCGAATAGCCTGGCCTGTCTAAGGCCCCCCACCGCTCCCCAGTACTTACTGCGTTCTGAGTGTACCCACTCAGTGATTATGGCTCTCGAAGAGGACCAACTGAGACCACAGAATGGTTAAGGTCCCGAAAAGGCAGTAAGCGATCCTTCACGTGCCAACTCATCAGCGATCTCGTTGCCTTCGATTCCAGAATGGCCTGGTACCCAGCACAATGTTACCGTGTTTTTGGCTGCCAAAAATTGTAGCGTGTTAAAGCAGTCTCTAACCAACTTAGATTTGATAGTTCTGTTTGAAAGGGCCCGGATGGCTGCCTGGCTATCTGAAAAGATAACTAAAAAAGCGCCCTTTAAACCCTTTTCAAGGTTTAATTTTGCGCAGTTTAAGATTGCGACTATTTCAGCCTGAAACACCGTGGGCCATTTGCCCATGGGAATTGTAAGTTTGGTACTAGCTCCAAAGATGCCTGCAACCGCTCTGTCCGCCATCCTTGATCCATCTGTGTACCAGTGTACATATCTGAGATCAAGGGCAGGGAGCCCATTTGCCCAATCTTCGCGATCGGGGATTATCACTTGGAATTTTCTGCCAAAGCAGACCTCCTTAGTCATGGAATCAGAGATGCCGCATATATCCAACCCTGGTATCTTCCCAAGAATACCTGCATGAGGCTTCTTTACGAAGAAGCCGTCGTTAGATAGTCGAAGTTGCAGCTCCCTCTTGGCTACTGATTCCTGAATAAAAATATGGAGAGGAGTCCATCCCAAGAGCGACTCTAGAGCCGCAGTTGGACACGTTCTTATAGATCCTGTGACGGATAGACATGCCAATCTTTGCAGCTTGTTAAGGCGAAATATGGCAGTTTTTTGCATTGTCTTCTGCCACCACGCTATGGATGCATAGGACACAATCGGACGGACGATCATACGGTAGAGCCACTCAATCAGCCTTGAGCTCAACCCCCATTTCATACCAAAAAGTCTTCTGCAGGCCCACATGGCTCGTGTGGCTTTAGCAATCGTTCTGTCAAGATGGGAGTTCCAATTAAGTCTCTTATCTAGCGTTATCCCCAGATATTTGACCTCATCGGAATATTCAAGTTCTGTCCCTGCAAGAGTGACCGAACCAAGGTTCGGTTTATATCTTGTTAAATTCATCTCTTACATAAATGAAAAAAAAAATTTGATCAAATTAAATATATATAAAACTTTTTCATGCCAAGTAAAAATAAATTCTCAAAAGTGCTAAAAAAGGGCTAGGGGCAATTTTAAATATATGTAGCCAAAAAAAGTATGTGGTAGCTAAATCTAGCCACCAAAGGGCTAAAACGGCAACACTGTATACGCCAGCAATTGTACGCTCTTGTAAAGTTGTGTGCGTGAGCGGTTCAGTTCTGCGATTCTTATTATCTTCTCCAAAATTAGATTAAAGAAATCACATGAAAGGGACTGGTATCAAACGGCTCGGAGAGGTCCTCCTCAATTCCGACGGAGCTGGTATTGCTCAACATTTTATGTAGCAGTTTTAGTTACGCAGGGATGCGAAATTGAGACATAACGAAATAAAGACAACTTCTTTTCGTGCTGTCGAAAGCGGCTTTGAAATTGACAAATAGAAGGCAAGTGTCGATCCTATTCTCGCGGCGTATTGTGAATACCTGGTCTATGGTGGATTTGCCAGGCCTAAAGCCACACTCATAAGGCTCAATCTGTTCATTGACGGTGGGCTTCAGTATTTCACACAACACGCTCGATAAAATAGTTGGCACGCTTGTCGGGGTCGCCTTTCTTGTGGATTGTGCAGAGCGCAAAATATTGATGTTCAAGAATTATATACCATTTCTACGAAAAATTTTATTTTTCCCATATAAAAATACATGGAAAACTTTGAGCGCTTTGAGCGACCTCTAGATATTTTTTTGATTTCAAACTAAAAAAATAGGAGTATACTTTTTTCGATATAGAACAATCCTAGGGGGTGAGTGCTTTACAATTCCGACTTCACTGTATGTAATATACTACTAATGTATATACATAGGAACAAAATTTGAAAGTTAGGGGGGACCGAAATTATCGATCCAGCATTTACTGGTACTATTTTTGAATATATAGGCAAACATTTTGAAGTTAACGAGGGGCTCGGGCCCCTACCTGGCTACGCCCATGTTCACGTAACCATGCACGGTTATTCGTTTGGATAATTAGTAATCCTTGCGTGGTTTCAATAGTGTGTAGTTTTTTGGATTAAGATATTGAAAACATTAGTCGACCAGACAAAGCTAATAGTTCCTGAAGATACCTTCAGACTGAAGGCGAAATATCGACCAAAATACAACTAAAGAGTAAATAAAGCAGAAAAACATTTAATGTTTTATTTAACATACGGCCTATAGCTCAAAAATAAATTATTAAATCTTACCTTTTCAATAAAACTTTTCAGAAAACTTTTCCGTATGCAGCTTTGTAGCCATTGAATTTTTGTATAATAACGTTTGAAATACCTATCACATACCGTTGATATTTGTTAATTTATTTTTTTTTATACCCGAGCGCACTTGGTCACAAGGGTATATTAACTTTGTTCACATAACGGTTGCTTGTAACAGCCAAAACGAATCGAGATAGATATAAACAAATTTATACATAATTGCTCAGAATGAATAGAGAAGTCGATTAAGCCATGTCTGTCTGTCCGCCTGTCCGTCCGTCCGCCCATGTACACGATAACTCGAGCAAAAATTAAGATATCTCAACGAAATTTGGTAAGTAGGTTTCCATTTATCCAAAGTAGGTGGTATTGAAAATGGGCGAAATCGGACTGTAACCACGCCCACTTCCCAAATAACAGTATTTTCGAAAAATGCAAGAACTGCGATATTTCAGTTAATATTGGATGCAAATTGTTGAAAATTAGTATGTGAAGTAGAATTGTGGTAAAAAATAGCATTATTATAAAATTTTTGAAAAATTGGCGTGACCCCGCCCCCTTCGGATGAAATGCTGTATCTCAGTAGCCGCTTCACCAATCCTTAGCAAACTCGGTACGAGCCTTCCCTAGGGTCTAGCTAAGAAGTGTGTTGAAAATCTTTGAAATCGGGCAATAACCACGCCCACCTGCCATATAACGGTAATTTACAGAAACACGAAAACTGCCATAAATCAGCAACTACTAAGGCTAATTCACTTAAAATCGATGATTGCAATCACCACTTAGCAGAAAATTAGCTTATTATAAATTTTTAGATAACGGGCGTAGCGCCGCCCACTTATGATCACAAATGTGTATCTCGGTAACCGATTATCAATTTCCCTTATGTATATGTATACGATTATTGCGAAAAAAGAATCTGCTATGATTTTCGGACTTGAAAATTTTGAATTCTAGGAAAATTCCAAACAAATCTGCATTAGCAAAATGTTGGCACATTTTCGAGATACCTATGTGTGCACAGCTCACGGTTTATATTCAATACCCTCTATCTGCAATTTTCATAACAACTTCTTTCTGATATCACTTACAGCAAAATGTTCAATGAATGCGACTAACCAATTTCTATAAAGAATTGCTGATTACGAAAATCGACTTAATTTTTTATTCTATGGATTAGTTTTCAAGATGTTTTCAATTTGCCGTTATTCAGTTAAAACAAAAAGAGGTTACACTTAGTCACGTATACATTACGAACCAATTTAACAATCTTAATATGACTGCAAATGAAAGTTAACAAAATTCTACATAGACCGTATATACATCACTTTTCGATAGGTCTGATAGTTTCTGACAAATTAATTAATCATTCCTCCAAAGGAAACCATTCATATCGGACAACAACATTTGATACAGAACCTGTTATTTTTTACATTTTTTCTTCTGCTAAAGTGTTTTTTTTTTCATATTTTAATCAAAAAGAAAAAAAAACAAACAATCTGGAATGATTAATTAATTTGTCAGAAACTATCAGACCGATCGAAAAGTGATGTATATACGGTCTATGTAGAATTTTGTTAACTTTCATTTGCAGTCATATTAAGATTGTTAAATTGGTTCGTAATGTATACGTGACTAAGTGTAACCTCTTTTTGTTTTAACTGAATAACGGCAAATTGAAAACATCTTGAAAACTAATCCATAGAATAAAAAATTAAGTCGATTTTCGTAATCAGCAATTCTTTATAGAAATTGGTTAGTCGCATTCATTGAACATTTTGCTGTAAGTGATATCAGAAAGAAGTTGTTATGAAAATTGCAGATAGAGGGTATTGAATATAAACCGTGAGTTGTGCACACATAGGTATTCGAAAATGTGCCAACATTTTGCTAATGCAGATTTGTTTGGAATTTTCCTAGAATTCAAAATTTTCAAGTCCGAAAATCATAGCAGATTCTTTTTTCGCAATAATCGTATACATATACATAAGGGAAATTGATAATCGGTTACCGAGATACACATTTGTGATCATAAGTGGGCGGCGCTACGCCCGTTATCTAAAAATTTATAATAAGCTAATTTTCTGCTAAGTGGTGATTGCAATCATCGATTTTAAGTGAATTAGCCTTAGTAGTTGCTGATTTATGGCAGTTTTCGTGTTTCTGTAAATTACCGTTATATGGCAGGTGGGCGTGGTTATTGCCCGATTTCAAAGATTTTCAACACACTTCTTAGCTAGACCCTAGGGAAGGCTCGTACCGAGTTTGCTAAGGATTGGTGAAGCGGCTACTGAGATACAGCATTTCATCCGAAGGGGGCGGGGTCACGCCAATTTTTCAAAAATTTTATAATAATGCTATTTTTTACCACAATTCTACATTCACATACTAATTTTCAACAATTTGCATCCAATATTAACTGAAATATCGCAGTTCTTGCATTTTTCGAAAATACTGTTATTTGGGAAGTGGGCGTGGTTACAGTCCGATTTCGCCCATTTTCAATACCACCTACTTTGGATAAATGGAAACCTACTTACCAAATTTCGTTGAGATATCTTAATTTTTGCTCGAGTTATCGTGTACATGGGCGGACGGACGGACAGGCGGACAGACAGACATGGCTTAATCGACTTCTCTATTCATTCTGAGCAATTATGTATAAATTTGTCTTATATCTATCTCGATTCGTTTTGGCTGTTACAAGCAACCGTTATGTGAACAAAGTTAATATACCCTTGTGACCAAGTGCGCTCGGGTATAAAAAAAAATAAATTAACAAATATCAACGGTATGTGATAGGTATTTCAAACGTATTATACAAAAATTCAATGGCTACAAAGCTGCATACGGAAAAGTTTTCTGAAAAGTTTTATTGAAAAGGTAAGATTTAATAATTTATTTTTGAGCTATAGGCCGTATGTTAAATAAAACATTAAATGTTTTTCTGCTTTATTTACTCTTTAGTTGTATTTTGGTCGATATTTCGCCTTCAGTCTGAAGGTATCTTCAGGAACTATTAGCTTTGTCTGGTCGACTAATGTTTTCAATATCTTAATCCAAAAAACTACACACTATTGAAACCACGCAAGGATTACTAATTATCCAAACGAATAACCGTGCATGGTTACGTGAACATGGGCGTAGCCAGGTAGGGGCCCGAGCCCCTCGTTAACTTCAAAATGTTTGCCTATATATTCAAAAATAGTACCAGTAAATGCTGGATCGATAATTTCGGTCCCCCCTAACTTTCAAATTTTGTTCCTATGTATAT
>NW_016157183.1:27786-43733 GCF_001687245.7 Rhagoletis zephyria
ATTACGAAAATCGACTTAATTTTTTATTCTATGGATTAGTTTTCAAGATATTTTCAATTTGCCGTTATTCAGTTAAAACAAAAAGAGGTTACACTTAGTCACGTATACATTACGAACCAATTTAACAATCTTAATATGACTGCAAATGAAAGTTAACAAAATTCTACATAGACCGTATATACATCACTTTTCGATAGGTCTGATAGTTTCTGACAAATTAATTAATCATTCCTCCAAAGGAAACCATTCATATCGGACAACAACATTTGATACAGAACCTGTTATTTTTTACATTTTTTCTTCTGCTAAAGTGTTTTTTTTTTCATATTTTAATCAAAAAGAAAAAAAAACAAACAATCTGGAATGATTAATTAATTTGTCAGAAACTATCAGACCGATCGAAAAGTGATGTATATACGGTCTATGTAGAATTTTGTTAACTTTCATTTGCAGTCATATTAAGATTGTTAAATTGGTTCGTAATGTATACGTGACTAAGTGTAACCTCTTTTTGTTTTAACTGAATAACGGCAAATTGAAAATATCTTGAAAACTAATCCATAGAATAAAAAATTAAGTCGATTTTCGTAATGAGCTTAAATACATAAAATGAGCCTCAGTATGAGTCATATTGGACTCTTATTGGCCTCATATACGGCTCATTTTTGGCCTCATATATGAATCATATCAGACTCTTTTTGGGGCTCTTATCGGCCTCATAAATTACTATGTACATTCGGACTCTTATTTTACGTTGTTCTTTGAGTCTTATTGAACGCACTATATTTGCAAAGGCATTCAGCAAAAATTCCTTTCAGATAACATACATACATTCTTACGTACACATTCCAACATTTTTTTGTTTTCTAATTATTTTAAATTTCTGTATAAACAAGTATAGATATAAATTTCAAATCTTTATTGTTTTTATATTGGCACAAGGTGCTGGCTCATAACTTGGATCATATATGAATCCTAAAAGAATTTTTTGTTTTTGAAACTCATATTTTTTACCTACCTAGGACTCCTTCCGGGCTCATATATTCTGAACGCTCAGAATATGTTTGCGGGGAAAAATGTGAAGTTACTAATGAAGAAAATCGATGAATAAATAAAGTAATGAGTGGTCATTTTCATTTGATGCAAAGATTTTTTGTATGAAATGTGAGCATAAAAGCGTGTTACTTAGGTGCACATGGCGTATGAGTAACATTATTTCCTGCTGATTTCTGATACAAAAAATCTTTGCGCATTTTCATTTGACCACTCATTACTTCTTTATTTATCCATCGATTTGCTTCATTAGTAACTTTATTTGTTTGTAACAGAACAGGCTTTAGCAAAACTGCAAAAATTTTACACAGAACCTGTTAGTTTTTCTAATTTTTCTCCTGTTCAAATTTGATTTTTGTATTTTTTTCATAAAAAAACTGCAATGATTACTTTATTTGTCAGAAACTATCAGTCCTATCGGAAATGTATAGACGGTTTATGGAAAATTTTGTTAGCTTTCATTTGTCGTATTCCATTTTCCATTTTCCAATTGGTTCATGAGATATAGGCGACTAAGTGGAACCACATATTGTGAATGAAACGAAATTAAATGAAATGAAAAATAACGGTAAATTTAAAATATCTCGAAAATGTGTCCATAGAATAAAAAATTAACTCGATTTTTGGAATCAGCGGGCGATTCTAAATACAAATTGGATAGTGGCATCTGGAGAACGCAAACCAAATTCAAATTTGTGAACCAGTGTATTTGAACCTTTCTGTGACTTAACTATTAATCTCATAATATTTCTTACTTTTAAATCCAATAGTGCATTTTAATAAAAGCGATGCATAAGGATAACATTAATATTTTCGATGACAGTTTAGTATTGAATATAAACCCTCGATATGTACAAATGTTTATAAATATGAGCACAAATGCAAATAAATATATTTTCAACGAAATATTTCTGTTTCTTTCAAATTTGAGTATTGAGGTAAATATGCAGCTCAGTCATTGTGAAACAGTCTCGGAAAAAAATAAAGTACACATTTTATTTATTTAATTCCACAAACCCATTTTCAATCTCAAGCTTTTGGAAATTCTATAAGACATTTCATAAACAGCCATCTTGTTCGCAAATAAATCTTCATCTGCATAAGACCTTCCTTTTTTGCGATTTGCAATTGGCGCCAGTACGCTGCAGCGTACTTCATTCAATTTATACACAAACATTCATATTTATATCAATACTAGCTTATAACCGCGGGTTTCACCCCGCGCTTTTATGCAAATATGAAAAATAATTTAATAATGTTAGATTTTATTTCTGTGCCCATTTCGTTATAGCTCGTTATTTTTTAAGCGAGTTAAGGTATTTAGGCCGTTTAAAACTATGAAATTATAAAATCTCGTCTGCGCGCTAGGCATACGAAGATATCAATCCCTCTAAGTTTACCTTAAAATGGTTCCAGGTATACGACGCGTAAACATGTAACCTTCTTGGAAGTGCCACGGCGGGTTCTAATATTTCCAACTCAAATTTAGTAACCTGGCCTTGATAAAATACCACTTCTCATTACAGTAGCAAATGCCTCAAGAGAGCTTTAGATTATAAGGCCGAACCCGGCTCTCCCTTTTCCATTTAATGAAATTTATTCTGTCTTCCACAAACACTTCCAGGGATATGTGGCAAGAAAAAGTCAATTTGTACAGGAAGTGCCACGCCCCTTTTTCTTATAACCCTAATCTTCTTCCATGAATTTAGAATTGATTTTACATACCCCAGTACC
This sequence comes from Rhagoletis zephyria, assembly GCF_001687245.7. Lineage (NCBI taxonomy): Eukaryota > Metazoa > Arthropoda > Insecta > Diptera > Tephritidae > Rhagoletis > Rhagoletis zephyria. The sequence continues at coordinate 30,574 of NW_016157183.1, forward strand.
AAGTCCCAGTACTCTACCATGAACATCTCTGGAGATATGCAGTATAAAACAGTAAATTTGTACGGGAGGTACCATGTCCCCTTTTCGAATAACACAAATTCTTCTCTATGAGTATGGAATTAATTTTGTATACACATCTCGGTGCCAAGTTCCAGTCCTCTGCAATAAACACCTCCAGAGATATGCAGCATAGAAAAATCAATTTGCATGGGAGTTGCCACACCACCTTTTCCAATAACTCTCATTTTTCTCCATGAGTATGGTATTAGTTTCACATACATACATGCATACATATGTATTTCCATACCAAGCTTGAGTGCTTTACCCCAAACATTTGAAGAGATATGCAATATGAAACTTTCAGTCAGTATGGGAGGTGCTACGCCTCTTTTCCAAAAACGTCCATTTTTCTCCGTGAATATGAACATGATTTCACACAGTGTTGGCAAACTGTTAATCTGATTAACGATTAAAAATTAACGATTAAAATGTTAATCGCGTTTGACGATTAAAATTAATTAGTCGTAATCAACTGTACGATTAATGATAACATTTTTTTAATCGTTAATCGCTGGCTGCGATTACGTTTAATTAATTTAAAACATTAATCGTTAATCCAATTAAAAATAAAATCTGATTAATTTGTCTAGTTTGTCCGAGTTTGAAACCAAACACCAGTTATAGTAATTATTTTGTGTTTTACGCTTATAAAAAGCACATAATATAAAAAAATTATAATTATTGTTATTAGTAATACATAAACTGGGAACTTTTACAAACCTAGTTTGTAAAACGTTTGTTGGTATATATCTTAATGAAAATGCACACCAAATTGCTTAGATTGATGAGGAAACCCGACTTAGCCATACTGGATTAACTTGCTTTGTGTGCACAGGAAAATTCCAGCATAACTTAATTAATCACCAAACCTACTTGATCAAATTAAGAGTTAATGATTAAAAATTAATTTTTTAATCGCGGTTACGGTTAACTGTTTAGTCGGATTAAAATTAATCATGATTAACTGTAATCAGATTGAATTTAATCGAATTAACTAACTAATTAAAACATCAATCGATTAATGCCAACATTGATTTCACATACATATCACTATACCAAGTTTCAGTTCTCTCCCACAAATACTTCCAGAGATATGTATGTAATATGAAAATTCCAATTTGTATGGGAGGGGCCTTGAGTTATCGGACTTACTTTCAGTCTAAGACCATCCTTCCGAAATCCGTAGTAAGTGTACTAAATTTCGTTCTGATCGGAAAACCGGTTAAGGAAGTAGCCTATTTTTCAATCCAGGTCATAAACCATCTTTGAGCAAAATTTCATTTTCAAACAGGTGGCAATTCTTAAAAAAGTAGCCTATTTTCCAGTCTAGGTCATAAGCTATCTGTGTGCAAACTTTCATGCAAATCAGTTCAGTCATTTACACGTATTAATTTAATTAAACTTTCCTAATACGTGATAACTCTTAAAATAGTAGCCTATTTTCCAACATAGGTCATAAGCTATCTCTGTGCGAAATGTCATGCAAATCTGTTCAGTCGTTTCCGCGTATTAATTTAATTAAAACTTTTTTAACAGGTGGCAACTCTTCCAAAAAATTAGCCTATTTTCCACTGTAGGTCATAAGCTATCTGCTTGCAAAATTTCATGCAAATCCGTTCAGACTTTTCCGCGTATTAATTTAATTAAACTTTTTTAGCAGGTGGTAACTCTTAAACAAAGTAGCCTATTTTTCAACCTAGCTCATAAGCTATCTGTGTGAAAACTTCCATGCAAATCAGTTCACTCATTTCCACGTATTAATTAAATTAAACATTTCTAACAGGTGGCAACTCTTAAAAAAAGTAGCCCACTTTCTAACCTAGGTCATAATATATCTGTGTGCAAAATTTCATGCAAATCCGTTTGCTCGTTTCCGCGTATTAATTTAATTAAACTTTTCTAACAGGTGGCAACTCTTCCAAAAAATAAAGCTTTTTTCTACTGTAGGTCATAAGCTATCTGCTTGCAAAATTTCATGTAAATCTATACAATCGTTTCCGCGTTTTAATTTAATGAAACTTTTTTAACAGGTGGCAACTCTTAAGAAAATTAGCCTATTTTCCACTGTAGGTCATAAGCTATCTGCTTGCAAAATTTCATGTAAATCTATACAATCGTTTCCGCGTTTTAATTTAATGAAACTTTTTTAACAGGTGGCAACTCTTAAAAAAAAAAAGCCTATTAACCAATCTGGCCCATAAGCTATCTGCGTACAAAATTTCATGCAAATCCGTTCAGTCGTTTCCGCGTGATGATTTCCCAAACATCCAAACATACAAACTTTCACATTTATAATATTAGTAAGATCATTTAAATATGGGAAAGCACAACTTTACCACCAAAATGTAAACAAACGGAAAAAAGTGTAAACAAAGCACATTCAAAGGCTGAATTGTTGCGATAAATACCTGTTGTGACAACTATGAAAAAAAAACAATTGTTTCTTAGACAGATAAACTCGATACAGTACACACATAGATTTCTTATCATGGTTGGTCTCGTTAATAAACAATCAATGAATCGCAAATCTAAATAACTTGTTTTCAGTAAATAATTAAAATAACTTTACATGGTTCAAATTAAAAAACATATGCACAATAAGTTTCTAATTTATTAATATTTCATTACATTTAAATTTATTATACATATGTATTTTTCTATATTGTTATATTAAAACTCACGCCCTTTTTTCGATCTCGCAATCAATTCACCAATACTTGGTCCTGGTATTGTTGCTGCGAATCGTTTCAATCGTAAAAATTGAATAATACTCGGAAGGTAGCGCATAAAAAGCGCCCATAGGGCGAAAGCAACTAGCGCTAACGCATTCATTTGTGCACTATCGTTTTATCCACTTATCACAATCAAATAAAATACTACGCGATACTGTAACTGCCACAGAAGGCAGCTAAATTGAAACTGAATCGTCCAAATGGCTTTCTTAGTAGGGCGCTCTAAAAGCCGCATTGCAAGTGCAATAGAAATGATAAACATGCTTTGCTCTCTTTTCTATGTACATATGTATGTACAAACATACATATGTATTTTTTCTATCGCGAGTACGGTTGCCACTTACTTCTTTTATTGTATAGCAAAATGTAAAAAATTTACCAAAATATGGTTTAGCCATAGATTTTATTATTCTAATCTTTTACAAATTCATATTCAGTTGGTATTCAATCATGTTATTCGATATGTTTTGGCCTATCGAAATTTGAGCGAATATCTGATTGGAAGTCGCGATTATTAGGTTGCAGTATCTCCGAATACTTAAAAGCAATAAATTGTATTTTCCTATTTCGCATAATGGTGGAGGAAGAACATAGACATCTATAACAAAAATTATGCTTCCCAGACAGTGATCGGACTTCTACCACATTGTGGTAGATCTGTCACTTTTTTGAGCATCTACCACACAAGGTCTGAAATCTACCACATATTCGCGTTTTTGAGTAGCTTTATTTTTGCTCGACATAATTTTCTTAATTTTAAGAGCAAAAATTGTCCAACACTGAACACTAACAACAGGCAAAATGGGAGGAGAAAATAAACCGTTAAATTTTCTCAATATTCAATTTTTCGACAGGAAACATGGTTTTATTGTGTTAAATTGCAAAATATATGATTTATAAAAAAGAATTAATAGCGAAAATGTTAAAAAACAGCGATTTTTGTGAAAATATTAGAAAATTTCAGTGCATCTAAAGTTTCTAAAGAGTTGTTTACTTTTACTTGAGGATTGTCAAAATCGGCAAATCCTACGTAGCGGTTTCTGGAACATGTCACATTTGTCCGCTACATTGTGATGTGATAAAAAGAAAAGCTGGCAGCACTCCGCAAGGTTGCAGAAATCTTTCAAAATATGTTCGAAAAATATCTTTACACTGTCAAGGCAAAAAATTGCCAAAACTCAACGGCATTTTTAGCAACTTCAATCTTGCACTTTATTATACTAAAATTAATTGTTTTTTAGATTATAATTAAAATGTTTGCAATTTAGGTGAAACCTTACAGAATATTTTTAATTTTTGTACAAAGTTTGATCCAAAACCTGAGATCTACCACATTTTTTTGAAATCTACCACATTTTTTTCCAGATTCTACCACAGAAATTTTTTTTCAAGTCCGATCACTGTTCCTAGAGTCTGCACGCCATACTGACCTGATTATACCCAATTACAATCATCTAACATCTGCAATGGAGTGCAATGGGGTATAGTCGTTGTGCTGGGTATGCAGTTACAGTTGCACGGCTATACTCAATCCCGACTCTTGCGTCCTCGTTCTCGCACTCTCGGAAACATGAGAAACCCATGTGCTAGAAGCGGTAATCAATCCGAGTGGAGCCTTGGGTCACGGCGGAAAGAGAGGGAGGTTCAGTGGGGCCACTCCGACTTATTCGGTTTAAGGGCTCACTGTGAAACCATCCCCGCCCCAGCAATGGGTTGTGCGCTGGGTTTGGGACCCGCCACGTATAAACAGGCTCCAATCAAAAATGATGACAAAGCCTCGGATGAGAACCCCGCTTTTGATGACGACCACGGCAAACGTTTAGAGGACTACGATTTGAGGGCATGCACCAGGAATGTCCGGACCCTTAATGGGGAAGGTGGCTCTGCCCGGTTGGTTGACGTCCTCGGAAGGACAAAAGCTGACATCACTTACATTCAAGAAATGCATTGGACGGGGCAAGGCAAAGAATGTATGGGGCCTTGCGACGTTTACTAACCTTCCATGTAAAGGAGCCCAAATTCGGTGTTGGATTTGTGGTGGGAGAGAGACTCCGTCACCGATTACTGTCGTTCACCCCTGTGGCCGAGCGTCTAGCCACAATCCGCGTCAAAGTAAGATTCTTCCATCTCGCTAATCGGCGTCCATGCCATGACGAAAGTCAAGGACGAGGCGTCCAAGAATCTTTTCTATGAGCGCTTGGAGGTCACGTACGAGCGCTGCCCGCGCCATGATATCAAACTCGTGCTTGGCGAATTCAGGGCCAGGGTGGACAAAGGACTGAGACTGATCGACTTTGCCGGGTCCCGAAGCATGGTAGTATGCAGTACAAGGTTCAAGCATAAAAGCTACGTGGTTGTCTCTCCAGATCGAAAAACGGGAAACCAAATCGCCTCTGTGCAAAAATGCAAGGAAAGCTTAACGTCGAAAGGCTGCAATCACAACAGGCGGCTAATGCATTCGCTACTCGCCTCTCACACCTGCTCTCAGAGAGTATTCTTCAACAAACCGACATATGTGAGCTATGGAACAACATCTCCCATTCATTAAGTACCGCCGCCGAAGAAGTAGTCGGATTTCAGCGAGCCCGAAAGAACAACTGGTACGATGAGGAGTGTAGCGAAGCTGCAGAGAAAAAATATGCCACCTATAGGGCCACGCTGCGATCGGGCGCAACGCGAGCCATGTGGGACCGTTACAGGGAGCTGAAGAGTGAAGCGAAATGTATTTGCCGTATTAAGAAGAGAGAGGCCGAAATATGTGAGTGTGAAGAGCTTGGAATGCTGGCCGACAGGAAAAACGCCCGAAAATTTTACCAGAGAAGGTTTTCAGGCCAGGGCGAACTCTTGTAAAAACAACAATGACGACCTAGTAGTACTGATGTCCAGAACATACTTAAATTGTGGAGGGAACACTTAACCACCCTACTGAATGGTAGCACCTCTTAAAGTTGCGTAGAAGACGAACTCGACACCCCGGTCGATGATGACAGAGTCGATGTCCCACCACCTGACTATGAAAAACAACAAAGCTGCTGGAGCTAACAACCTGCCAGCTGAGCTAAATATTCAAGTACGGCGGCGAGGAATTGATAAGGTGCTTGATGCATGCAGAAATATGATCAGATGAACGCATGCCCGACGACTGTAATTTAAGAGTGCTCTGCCCATTCCACAAGAAAGGCGACCCCGCCATTCGCGCCAACTACCGCGGGGTCAGCCTTCTAAGCATAGGTTACTAGGTTTTTTCGAGTGTATTGTGTGAAAGACTGAAGCCGAACAGATTGGGCCTTATAAGTGTGGCTTTAGACCTGGCAAATCCACCATAGACCAGGTATTCACAATACGCCAAATCTTGGAAAAGACCCTGCTTTCGACAGCACTAAAAGGAGTTGCCTGTACGCCGCGATGTCTGAATTTGGCATCCCCGCGAAACTGATACGGCTATGTAAAATGACGTTGAGCAATACCACCAGCTCCGCCAGAATTGGGAAAGACCTCTCCGAGCCGTTTCCTACCAAACGGGGCTTCAGGCAGGGCGCTCTCTTTCATGCGGGTTATTTAATGTGATGTTGGCGAAGATAATAAGAGCTGCAGATCTGAACTCAGCAATAATCTACTGCAAGAGCGTGCAATTGCTGGAGTACGCCGATGACATCGACATCATCGATAAGAAGAACCACGAAGCATGTTCTGTCTTTTCCAAGTTGGATAAGGACGCAAAGCGAATGGGTCGGCGGTCAACGAGGACAAGACGAAGTATTTAGTGTAATCAAACAAACAGTCAGCGCATTCGCGCCTTGGCACCCGCGTCACTGTTGATAGTTATACAGGCATGTTCTGCAAATCGTACGATTTCAAATCGGTGCGATTTACAAAATCTCTTTCGGAGGATTTATAACAAAGAGGGAAAAATTTGGCACTAAATCAATGGATATAACGTAAATGATGTGTTTCCAGCAGTTTCCATTTGAAACATTTAATACATTGATTACAAATATACAACAATACTTTGCAAATCGCACCGATTTGAAATCGTACGATTTGCAGAATATGCCTGATAAATTCGAGAAAGTAGGGAATATATATATACTTGGGAACCAACATAAACACCGATAATAATGTCAGGATTGAAATCCAAAGAAGAATCACTCTTGCCAACAAGTGCTACTTTGGACTGAGTAGGCAATTGAGGAGTAAAGTCCTCTCTCGCCGTAAGAAAACCACACTCTATAAGTCACTTATCATACCTGTGTTGGTGTATGGCGCCGAAGCATATACAATGTCAACATCCGATGAGGCGGCTCTTGGAGTATTCGAGAGAAAGATTTTTGGAGGCCCCCACTGCGCTGCCAAGTGGAGAAGGACTTGGCTTCAAATGTGCTGACACATGTTCCAAATGTGAGCCAAAGCGGGCCAGCCGTTTAGTAGTTTAGTGACATTCAATGTACCGAAAACTTTATCAAATTTCGAAATCGTGACGTCGCAACAACAACAAAAAGTTTTGATTTTTTTTGCTTCGAAAAACGTTCCACACAGAAGGTCCAAAATAGTACTTTTCACAAAATCAAAATCGGTTCAGTCGTTTGGTCAGGCATCGCCGTCATACGAAAGACATTTCATTTATATATATATAGAAGAAAGAAAGAAGATAATTAATAATTAATAATATTTGAGGGTATAAAAGCGATGTATATAGATCTACTAGCGGACCCGACGAAGTTCGCCCCGCCCAAAATATATTTTATTATTGGAACATTTTGGTACAACAATTTAACCAAACAATTCCGCTTATAGTTCCATGGTCATAAGAAAGCATAACTTCCATTAGCGTCTAAAATAGCCTACCAAAACCGTTATGTCTAGGGTGAAGTTTTTGCAATTCTCCAATGATTTGGCTTCTAATAGCACGGTTTAATGCCTCTTTGGTAAATTGTTACCAAAATTGGTAGAAAAATTTTGGGTTGGTAAAAAGGTAAACTTTTTCTCATTTTGGTAGATTTTTGTTGAAGTAATTTGTTTGAAAAACAATTAAAACTTTTCGTTCCCGCTTTATTTTTATACCCGAGCGCACTTGTGCACTTGTGATATTTACAATAATTTTTACACGCAAAATAAGAACATTGTTAATTTTTGGAAAATAGGCGTAGCCACGCCCACTTATGTACATCTTGGTAACCGCTCCACCAATTTCTCCCAAACTTGGCACGGTTTTTGGCCTTGGTACAGCATATTAAATGGCTGAAAATTTTTAAAATCGGACAATAAGCAAATGGATGTCGATTAGTTTCTACAACGCGGTGTATTCTCTCCCAGGCGGACACGGTAGAAAAGAAAAGCCGCGTTGCTAAAACTACAAATTTCAAAATGCAGTGGAAAAACGTACATTTGTATCCACGACAGAACACATACAGACTCCACCATAAACTCTCGGATCTAGGGTAAAAATTCAAAAATTAGTTAGAAGAAAATCCTTGATTTTGTTTTTACCTTACTAATTTTACCTTAAGGAGAGAAGGAAATAAAGCTTTTCAGAAAAATGTTGCGAAAAAATTATTCGTAACCCGACTTTTTATCGTAAATTGAAATATTGTTAATTTTTGGAAAATAGGCGTAGCCACGCCCACTTATGTACATCTTGGTAACCGCTCCACCAATTTCTCCCAAACTTGGCACGGTTTTTGGCCTTGGTACAGCATATTAAATGGCTGAAAATTTTTAAAATCGGACAATAAGCAAATGGATGTCGATTAGTTTCTACAACGCGGTGTATTCTCTCCCAGGCGGACACGGTAGAAAAGAAAAGCCGCGTTGCTAAAACTACAAATTTCAAAATGCAGTGGAAAAACGTACATTTGTATCCACGACAGAACAGATACAGACTCCACCATAAACTCTCGGATCTAGGGTAAAAATTCAAAAATTAGTTAGAAGAAAATCCTTTTTCTGTGAGCGTCGATTTTGTTTATACCTTACTAATTTTACCTTAAGGAGAGAAGGAAATAAAGCTTTTCAGAAAAATGTAGCGAAAAAATTATTCGTAACCGAAGTTTTTATCGTAAATTGAAATATCTGAAATTGCAGATGTTAACAGTTTGTAAATTATTTTTAAGTTCATTGTCTAGTCATATAAGTATATGAGGCAATTCACGTCAAATGTCCCAAGCGCGCTGAGCGGTGCAAAACAAGCTACTTTTCGACTAACTGGGAATTAGACAGCGAACGGGAAAAATAATTCGAAAACTATGGCTGAGTTCCAAGTTGGTCTTTTATTTCTTAACTACAACTGATAGAAATGTCCAATATGCGCAACCATGTTCAAATGCCGAATTGGAGCTTAGTTGCGCAAATTGGTAATTTCCATCAATTATAGTTTAGAAATAAAAAAGGCGGATGCTTTGCAACATACCAACTTGGAACTCAGCCTATGATTTCTATAGATTTTTGTATGGGCTATCCGATGGTACTATGCGTTTTCCAAAATTTTCCCACTTTAATGGTGAAAATTGTGAACGAAAATTTATTTGTAACTTTTCTCAATTATGGAAATTTTTATATTGTTTTTAGTTATCTCAATCGAAATATCAAGTCTTTTTACATAGAAATCATTAATAAAAAAAGGACTTTTTTTATTTTTCCCGAGTTATAAAGCCTTTTTGGGCGCGCTAATCTGCTAACCGTGCGGGACATAATAATATTGTTATAACTTTGCAACTACTTGATGTTAAAATCTGAAACTTTCGCAAAAACTTCCTTAGATAGTCATCTACAATACTGTTCTAAGACAAAAAAAAAATGCAAACTTTATAACACAACTTTTTCATTTGAAAAAACCACCCTCTCAATTCTCAAAAAAAGGTAAAAAATCCTGTAGTTTTGTTTGTGCTGCGTATTTAGAAGTACTATTAATTTTAAATTCTTTGGAATAGTTTGTAGTTTATTATGTGAAAATTTCAACTCGGCCGATATACAAACGACTGAGATATAGTGAATTGAAATGACAATTTTGTTAAAGTTTTCTATCACAGATTGATGTTTTAATTCCTGCGAGCAAGCGAAGCCGAAATGACGCGACGAAACGCCGCAACTTGTTTAGCGCGTTCTTAAACGCTTTATAACCCGGAAAAACTAACAAAAAGTCCCTGTTTTTATTAATAATTTCTATGTAAAAAGACCTGATCTTTCGATTGAGATAGCTAAAAACAATATTAAAAATTACCATAATTGAGAAAAATTACAAATAAATNGTTTTTATTAATAATTTCTATGTAAAAAGACCTGATCTTTCGATTGAGATAGCTAAAAACACTATTAAAAATTACCATAATTGAGAAAAATTACAAATAAATTTTCGTTCAGAATTTTCACCATGAAAATGGGAAAATTTTGGAAAACGCGTAGTACTATCGGATAGCCCGTACAAAAATCTATAGAAATCATAGTTTTCGAATTATTTTCACCATTTTCTGTCTAATTCCCATGTAGTCGAAAAATAGCTTGTTTTGCACCGCTCAGCGCGCTTGGGACATTTGACGTGAACTGCCTCATATGCATACATATAAGTGCCGTAGCAATAAATTCGAAATACATGCACCTTATCTTGGCTTTAAAAGTTTTTTTTTCAGCACTTAAATTTATAAAATTCGTTGTGTTTATTGCGGAAAATGTAAAAATAACTTTACGTCAAAATATGCTCAAGTAGAAAAAAAATTTAGCTCTGCATTTTTGCTTCTATTAGTATTTATTATTTAGCCCTTTTTAGTTCTTTTTTCGCCCGTTTTAGCTCCATACGAAATTTTTTTCTGGCAACTCTGCCCTTGACAAAGCTTCAAAGGGCAGAGAATGTGTCTTTTTTGCCTTTCGAGAGTATGACGTTTTAAGAAACGAACACAAAATTGCATATATCTAAGTTCTTACACTTTTCTTGAGGAGATCAGAGAGTGAGTTTCTTTGTTATACAGCTAATGTGTATCACATTCACAAGTACTGAAAAATCGACAAAATTTAAGATTGAATAAAAGCTAATTTATTCAAAATTGATGTGCGATAATTCTTTAGAAAAAACACGTTTATGATAAAATTTTGGAAAATGAGCGTGGCACCGCTTACTTATGACCAGGTATGTATATCTCGGTAACCGTTCGTTCAATTTGTACTAAACTTGGAACGATTATTTCGCTTACCACATAAAAGCAAAATTCTGGAAACTTCGATTTTTCGAAATTTAAGGACGCTAATTTACTCAAAATTGGTACTGACAACAATCCCTTTAAAATAAGTAACATTATTATAGAATTTTGGAAAGTGGGAGTGCTACCGCCCATATCTGAATATACATATAAGTTTATCTCATTAAGTATAATTGAACATACTATCGAAGTTGTTAGAAATAGGGGTAAAACTACTCTTCTTACCACGTGACGGCAGTTTCCAGAAAGGTGAAAAACTATATTTAATACTTGCGCCGGGTATTTAATGTTCGGCTCTGTAGGGTATTTTACCTATATGTTTTTATCCTTGTTTAAATTCTTTATGTTCAATTTATGGTTCAATGAATTTGTTTGTTATCAAAAAGAAAATTTTAGATTATTCAATAAATAAACTTTCTACAAAACAAACAAGAAGGAAATATAGTCAACGCCGCATTTAACGCAGGTTCAGCCAACTTCTCAGTCGACCCAATCATATCAAGCGCCAACGGAATTTGTATCGCATTAGCAGCTACCACCACAATAACAATCATATGTGCAAGCATATGAACAACAAACGCAATTAATTAAACAATGCAATTTCCATCCAAGAAAGTATAATCAGGCCTACAGCTACTACAACAACAACTAACGCAGCAACAGTCACAGAAATTATTTTAGTTTTGCTGTCACAGGTAACTAAGGAATAAAATTAGTGTTGTTTTNGTGTCTGAAATCTTTTGTTTATTTATTCAGTTTTTGTTTTAAAGTTACTCTCTGACTTTGTTTATTTGTTTTAAAAATCAAATTCATTAACAAAAAATAGGACAAAATTAATTAAAAAATGTATTAACAAATTAATTTATAATTAATTAGAGATTAAACAATCTACGATTTTTTAATTTAATTAAATTTTAAAACAAAAATATTTAAAAGAAATTTAGAATTATTAATTGCAATTAATATAAATAATTTTACATTAATATAATTAATTTTTATTAACATATACATAAATATTATTTGTGTTAACTAAAATTATTATTATTTATATTTATTTTGTACACTTCTTCTCCAGTTTATTTTAAAATGCAAAGATCACCAATACGTACACGCAATTTCACAACAACAGAAAATCAACATGAAAACCCAATACGCACTTCAGACTTAAACATTTCACAAAATATACAAACTAATTTTTTTCCAAATGAAAATAACTTGAGTGGTGACATGGTTTCTCCTTGTAGAAGGACAATTCGAAATTAACAACATACGTGATGATAATATCAAATTTCAAAACGTTTTAGTTTTTGTTTGTTTGTTTGTTTGTTTATTTATTGATGTATCCTAACACAACAATTTTACAATTATTTTATAGTGCTAGTCACGCGGTATACGGCAATTTAGAATATACTTATGTATTTGGAAAAGAGGCGCGGGAAACAGAAGAAAAAATAAATAATAATAAGTAGAAAATAAAAAGAAAAAGAAAAAAAAAAGAAAAAATAAAATGTATATAATAATATGTAGGAATTTCAGGTACACACAAAGTAAACACATTTATATATTAATTGCATTCATTGCTATAATAGTTAGTTATTTGGTTTTTAAAAGGCAGCGCATTTTTTAGTTTTCTTAACCTAATAGGAAGAGAGTTCCAAAGACGTATGGAATTGATAAAAAACTGACGTTCAGAGACAAGGGTTCGATATTTGGTGTGTACTAAAAGTTCAGACCTCGATGATTGGAGAAATTGAAGTCTTTCGTACAAATAACTAGGCTCCTTAGAATTTATAATTTTATGTAAGGCAACAAGTGTTCTAACTTTTAATAGGTCATCAAACGAAACGCTGAATAACTTTTTAGAAAATGCTGAGACATGGTCAAGTCTTTTTAGCCCGTACACATATCTGGCAATGTTGGTGTAGACAACATTTAACTTTTTCTTACATACACAGTCACAATTTGCATAAATTTCACATCCATAAAGAAGCGTAGGTATTAAGTACGCTTTAGCTAATAGTAGTCTTGTATTTATTGGAGTGAAATACTGTACTGACCAGAGTGTACGAAGCATTCCATACACTTTACCTACTGAGTTAAAGATGTGCTCATTCCATGTCAATGTGTTGTTAAAGATGACGCCAAGATTTTTAGCCCTGTCAACATATTCAATTTCAGATTT